>NC_056727.1:551562712-551663157 GCF_019279795.1 Protopterus annectens
CAGATTCCAAAAGACTTGCTTTCAGTGCAAGTGCCTTACTTTGGTGTAAGGCTCGTCTGTAAACAAGCTTACAACATGGCCCAGATTCCAAAAGACCTGCTGTCGCTGTGAGCGATCCCTTACGCGGACATCATGTCTTTTGGAATCAAGGCCTATGTACATGTTGAAAAACTAAGTTTAACTCTCCGGATAGGAGCGTTTCTCAAAAAATTGATGTCTGTACCTTTGGTCATTATCTGTCCTAAAAATAAGGTTACCCATTCTAAAGTGCACGGTTGAACCAGTGTTTCCACTTGGTCTGATTTTATTATCTGTTTTATTTATTTATTTATTTTGTTCCACTCACAAATGTGAAAAACAGCTTGAATACTTCAGTAAATGTCATTTTTTATCCATAAAGAAAATTACTTTGGTTACCTTTAATTAAATAAATTGTACACTTTTTACATTCAATTCATTAAGCACTAAGGCTACTTGGGAGACTACTACTTCTGTAACTTATTTACTTCCCAGAGTTTCAGACTTCATTTATTTTCCCCTGAAGTGCTTGATTGCTAAAATATATTTAAATATAAATTACACTGTACTTCATACATTTCATGCACTACTCCGTGTTCACTCCTCTCGTGATGATTAATTGCTTGTACCTGCTGACTTCTCATCTCCAGGTAAAATCATTTGATAAAAAAAGCTGTTAACTTTGCAGATGCATGAAAAACCTTAGTAGAGTTCACTTAAAACATACTGTTCAGACCTCTCGTGACTAACTGATAATTGCTTGCACCTGTAGAATTTTGCCTGTGAGTGAAACCACTTGTCAATGGAGAAAATGCATAATGGCTTTGTGTATACAAGAAAAAAAACTTACCATTTTCTATGCCTTTCATCATTTTGTCTTGCTTTTCAAGCCTGTTTACTTAAAAAAAAAAAAAAAAAAATCCTTCGGCCAGATTCAGTTAATCCTACACGATGCGTTTACTCCATGTGCACATTGTGCCATGGAGCACACATGGTAGCATACTGTTTTAGATTCAGTAAGCAGGTCGACACTGTGTGTAGAGCTGCACAAACAAGATAAACACTGTGGCATGCTAATTACAGCAAAAGCAGCTGAATTGTATGCTCATCAACCAATTCAAGATAGAGGAACTATTCAACAAGCTATGAAGCAACAGTGTATACTCAGTGCTAGTTTTCCCCTGCAAATTCCAAAACCTATTGGAATACAGCCACGGAAAGAAATCTACACAAAAACCATGTTAGGGGCTGCTGTTGCTTTAATTCATGTATATGTGCAACAAGCTGAAGTCTATGCTGCTGCTGCTAATAGACCAAGGCCAAGAAGGAAAAGAGTTTTCAGACCCTGTTTAACTTCTCACAATCTACGTGACATGGAAATTGTAGAATGCTAAAGGGTGGATAGAGACACATTACAGGAACTCTGCAACCTCTGTCGTCCTCCGCTCAGAGCCAGGGCAAACCAAGGGAGCACATACCAGTGGAGACAAAGGTGCGTGTATTGCTTTGAGCTTTAGCTACAGAGACCAACAGGAGACATGCTGGAGGTGTCACAGGCATCAGCATTGTTATAATCATAAATAAATAAATAACATTAAGAATTTACTTTGTATTCCTTTAGTCAGGAACAACACTTTAGGATGTGCAAACAGAAATGTTATTTTTACTGTGCTGGGAGTCCGTCTTTATAGCCCTTGATGAAGCATTTTTACTTTACATACAAAAACTGTAATTTTATACATTTTTTTTTATCAAACTGCATTACAATAAACAATTACATTAAGTTATAATGACTGTGTCCTGTAGAAAACTTTGCAAATGTCCTCATCCCTCGTGATTTTTGCCTCAGACTTCATGTGAACACCTTTCTATGCATGATTCGCCTGCTTCCAGGGGGTCTTGTTTCTGACCTTGGATGTTTCAAACCTGCCCTAGCAACAACGTACTCCTAGCCTGGAGGAATCAGGATAACAAATTCCTTTTTGTAATAACTACATGCCTCACTTCATGCAACACGTACCATTCTTTCATTACATACTAAAAGAATGCAGTTTGAAATGGACAGTAATACTGTAGCTTATGAAGCTGTATTATTTTCAGTCCTGCATAGAAATATTTGCTTTTTTTTAACAATCATATTATAGCATCATTAATGAACTGAAATTAATGTACGTTTTTAATAAGCTGGCCTTGTCCCATAAATTTCCTCCCTCTGACACTATTAGTGTCATACCATACATATAATTATATTTTTATTTTTTAACTTGATAAAATACGCCTCCGCATTATAATATTTATCATTATTTTTTGTTAAAATACAACTGGTATTGATTTGTGCATGCAGTGGCATTTTATGTGCAGGTGAGGTTAAACATTTTGTAATCATTGCCTTTGGAATAGAAAATGCCAAAATGATTACAAATGTAACAAGTACAGTGACAATACCCTGGATTATGCTAGTTTTTTGGTTACCAAAAATACTGTCCAACCATCCAAAAAGTGTCCAATTTTTGGATGTGCTGTCTAACTCTTTGGCCCTTTGTTCCATGAAATTTGCCATGTTTTTTGTTTATCATGATAGTCACTAATATATGAAGAGCAGTGACTCCTTATGAGGGCACATGACCCCCTTTTGCAGCAAGCATTATATTAAGTGCCATACGATTTTGGAACACCACAGTTCGCGTTTTAGTCATTTTTCGATTTGCCATTCTGATGTGATGTGAAGTTTTGTTGGCCACTTTTTATAGAATTTGAGCAAGCATGGTGATTTTAAACACGGTCTTTTGCACTCCATACCCAGGATTAAAAATTGAAAGTACTTGCTCTGTCTAGTGGATTGCTCACTTATTTTTAGTCTACCTGCTGGTGGGTGTTTAAATTGTTGAATAGCAGGAGTAATATAGCCTACAAAGTGACATTTAGACCAGTTTGTAGGCAGCCAGGGGTAGGCATGATCACCACAGATGTAGTAACTGTCACTTATGCCCATGCCACGCCCCCAGTCATAACTTTTTAAGTGCAAAGAGTTTAACACACTTTCAGGCCTGATGTCATTACATTTGCTTTTTTCTACTGATACAGTCCCATTTCTGACATAACATGTGTCTCCATGATGTGTGGTTGCAAGTTGAAGCGAGACAAACCTTTGAAAAATCAGTTACATTACGCCAGGTTAAGCTGATGTCATTAAGGTTCTTTTAAAATGACACCTGTGATGCAGGGATGGGAATCATAGGAATCCCTGCCTTAGAATGATGAGGTATATGCGAACATATTCATCAGTTTGTTTTGTTTAGATGCTTGGCATATGCCGAAGGACCAGCAAGAACCTTTTTTTTTTTTTTTTTTACCAGTTTACAGAAGGGAGCAGCAGCAGAAACAAAGCAAAAGTACCTGTTGTCACTGGATTTATTATGGACTGCTACTGAATTTGACCTTCTCACTGGGCAGATGAATTATTTGTCACACCTCGACTTCCCTCTGTTGCCTGCGATAATTTGTTTACATGACAGGTCTTTTTGCAATGAGATGAATGGATTTATGTTGGTAGTCCTGCACATGAACTGCAGTCAAAGTGGAGAGCGGGACCTGATTAAGGTCCTTTCCACCTCAGGCTCAGGCAGTTTCTCCTGAAAAACTTTTACATGTACCCAGTCACCTGGTTGTAGTTGATGACTGGGCTGGTCAGGAGGCTTTGGTAATGCTGCTCTTATTGTTTGATATTGCTGCAAAATTTTGCAGAGTCTACAATAAGAAATTGTAGCATCATCTGACAAAGTTAAATCGGCATTTTTTACTGGAGGGGTAGCTGGAAGGGCCATGGATCTCCCCACTAATTTTTTTATATGGACTCAAATTTTTGGTGGCATTTAGTGAGGCCCTCATACTCATTAATGCTAAGGGAAGGGCTTCGGACCACTTTAAATGGGTTTCAGCACAAATCTTTGAATATTTTTTTTTTAGGGTCCTGTTTACCCCTTTCACTACTCCAGATGACTGGGGATGATTGGGACAGTTAAGACTCAACTGAGTATTAAAAACTTTACATAACTCTTTAAACAGATTATTATTAAAATGAGTTTTCTGGTCTCTTAATGCTGTGTATACAGAATCTTGTTATATAATTAGATAACAATTTTTTTAATAACTGTGACTGCATCAGCTTTGTTTATTTTTATTTGTTTTACATTTGTTAACTGAGAGAGTTTAACTGAATATATGTCCATTTTCACTGGAGGCCTGGGAGAAAAGCTCCAGAGCAGTTAAATTGTTAACATGAGATAGCGAGTTTAACAAAAGGTACATTAACCAACATGCAGAGGATACATTTATTATACTTATAGACATATAGATAGTGAATTAAACAAAAGGTATATTTGCCAACTTTCTCAGGATCGTTTTATTTATACACCTTATAGCAAGTAGGTAGAATAGATAACTTACACAAATCATTTTTATACATGAGAGAAATTCTGTGTCCATTTGGTTTACTTTGAAGTGTTGAGAGTTTCCATTAACCCATGCAGACAATAATAATAAAAAAAAAAAAAAACAGTAAATAAGCTGTTACTCTAGTTGCTGAAAACAGAGAAAACTGAGTTACTGTCCAGCAGGTGGTTATAGGTACATAATCTGATTCAGCAAGTGTGTTTTAAGTAGTTTTTTAAATTGGGTTGTGGAGTTGTTCCTTATTATGTGAGCTGGAAGGGAGTTCCAGATTTTAGAGATGTAGTGACTATAAACGGATCTACCTGCCTCATTTTTGAAGTTTGCTACCCTAAGGAGGTGTTTGGTACTTGATTTCAGGGATCTGGTAGTGGTGTAGGGTTGAAGTAGTTGCTGCAGGGCAGGGGTGTTGCCTGGATGATGTATTACTTTGTGAGCTAGTGATAGTTGACTTGAAGGGTCAGGGGGAGTTCTAGCCAGTTGAGTTTTGTGAGGCTTTCACAGTGGTAGGTTCTAGAAGGTGAACCTGTGGCGAATCTAGCTATTTTACTGTAACAGCTGTCTAGTTTGTTGAGCTCTGTTTTTCAGAGATTGGTAAGCACGGGGGAGGCGTATAGTAGGGTGGATAGGAGGTATGTCCTGGCTGTGGTAACCTTAGAGTGACTGGTGAGAAACTGTTTGTTGCGATAGAGTAGACCCATTTTTCTGTGGACTCTTATATGATGGTCTGGGAGATGTGAATGTCAAATTTAAGGTGATGGTCAATTTCCAGGCCTAGCAGTTTGATGTGACTGCTGGGTGTGATGGTGGTGTTGTGTAAGGAGATTGTGAAGTTAGATGAGGGGGGTGGAGATCTGTGAGGGATGAAGAGGAGTAGGTTAGTTTTGGCTGAGTTTAGAATGAGGTTTTGGTTGGTGATCCATGTTTCGGCTAGGGAAAAGCATTCTTGTGTTAGGGAGAGGAGGTGGTCAAGGGAGTTGGCTGCGCAGATTATCGTAGTATCATCTGCATATTGGACTATTGAGGCTTTGGGAATGGTGGATGGTAGTTGATTAGTAAATAGGGTGAAGAGTAGAGGATCCAGGATGGAGCCTTGAGGCACCCCTAGGAAGACGGGCAATAAGGGAGAGAGCTGATTTTGCCATTTTACAGCTTGTTGTCTACCATCTAGATAGCTCTTAAATCAAGAAATAGTAGAGCTACTGAGGTTTAGGGTGGTTGGTGTATTTATTTATTTTACATTTGTTGACCAGGCTAGTCTAACTGGATATATGTCCATTTTCAGTAGAGGCCTGGGGAGATGAGCTCTGAGGAAGCAAACTACAATCACTTACACAAAATTAATGTGTACAATGAACATTGCAGGTACAGAACAGAGAATAATCACAGAGGTCATTTGTTAATAGCATAGTGCTAAATATACAGATACAATTAGTACAATACAAACTTAGTTGCAATACAACATGTAAAAAGATAGCAGCTGAGTTATGCAATATATTAGTAAAGTTGTCATAAAGAAAAAGAAGGAGCTGAAATATACAGTATATGAGTTAAAGTAGTCTCCTTAATAAATTCTGAGGTTGTGAGTAAAAATGTCTTGAAGGCCTAGGTCAGTTGTTTCTAAAAAAAGGAACAAGACTACTGAGAAGAGGAGGGTAGGTAGATCCAAGTAAGAGCACTAGTAGATCAGTCTGGTTTAGTACAGGGTCACAACCAGTGTGTTCTGAGGAAAAGTTTGTTTGTTTTTAAAGAGTGATATAGAGGGAAGAGAGGAAAGTTCGCTAGGAAGAAGGTTCCAGGATTTTCCAACAGTATTAGAGAAAAGAGAGTCCCCAGCCCTGTTTGATTTACAAATTTTTACAAGAAGTTTATGTGTAGAACGTAAGGTCTTTAGATTGTTGTAGGGGATAATTAATTAAGTAATTTATTTATTTATTTACATTTGTTGACCGGGAGAGTCCGACTGGACACAGGTCCGTTTCCAGCGGAGGACCGGGGAGAAAAGTTCCACATTATTATTTGCATTATATAGTTAAAAAAACATAGCATTTAAATATAGACATTACTCCAGTTAAGGATGCAAGACAAGAAGAAAACAGATGTAAAACATCTGTACAGCATAGTACAATTTTAAAATATGGTGACGTATACTAAACATGGTTAAAATGTAGTTGAGATTCATCAGTGAACAATTGATACAAACTGTTTTTGAGTTGCATAACTGCCATTAGCAGTTGTTGCTACAAGAAGTTAGTATTATGTGGTAGGTAGCTGGGAACATGAGTAGCCAAGCTTGCTAAGAGTAGGTTGTTGATAGGGGCTGAGAGAGGTAGTGGGTGGGGGGAGTGAATGGTATTAGAGGGGGGGTTGCAAGGGCATATCTGGCAAGTTTTGAAGTGTGATTTTAGTAAGGATTTAAAGTGGGTGCAAGAAGTTACAGAGGTAATTGAGGATGGGAGGGAGTTCCAGAGTTTGGCTATAGTGCAGGAGAATAATGCTTCTCCAGCAGAGTTAATGGCTCTTGTGACCTGTAGGAGGTTTTTGTGGCTGGATCTTGGTGGTCTCGTGGTTATGTAGGGTTGGAGTAGACTCTGGAGGGATGGGACTTTTAGTGGTTGGTTTATTAGTTTGTGGGCGAGTGTGAGTTGGTACCATTGAAGGAGGTTGGGGAGCTCTAGCCAGCCCAGTTCTGCTAGTGAGAGGCAGTGGTGAGTACGGTAGGAAACCCCTGTGGTGAATTTGGCGATTTTGTTGTAGCAGGTTTCGAGCTTATTTAGATCACATTGTGTAAGGTTAGTAAATACTGGAGAAGCATAGAGTAGGGTAGAGATAAAATGAGAATTTGCTACCGAAATTTTAGCTGCTTTGGTAAGTAGTTGCTAATTTCTATATAATGCTCCTAGTTTTTTGTGCACTTTTTTAATGGTCATGGAAATGTGAACGTCAAAGTTCAGTTTATTGTCTATTTCTACTCCTAGTAATTTGGTGTGTTTTGCAGGATGGATGATGGTGTTGTCTTTTGCTGTGATATTAGTGAGAGCTGTCTAGGGTAAGTTTAGTGGGTTGGAAGATTAGTAATTTTGTTTTGTTTAGGTTGAGTATTAGTTGGGCATCGGATAACCAAGTTTCAATAGAAGAAAATGCTTCCTGTGTGACTTTTTGAAGTTCTGGTAGGGAGTGGGCTGTGCAGATGATGGTTGAGTCATCTGCGTATTGTATGAGTGTGCCATGTGTTGGGGCTGAGGCTAGGTTATTGGTGAAAATAGAGAAGAGTAGGGGTCCCAGGATGGACCCTTGGGGAACTCCTATGGAGACTGGTAGTTGGGGGGGATAGGTTGTCCTGCCAAACAACTGCTTGTTGGCGGTCAGATAGGTAACTCTGAAACCAGTTGATGACTGATTGAGAGAAGGATAGGTTATTGAGAAGAGAGATGAGTTGTTTGTGTGGGACCATATCGAAAGCTTTAGAGAGGTCTAGGAAGGTAGCTGAGGAGAGATAACCTGCATTTTTATTTTGTAGGATAGTGTTGGAGAAAGAGAGTAAGGCGGAGGTGGTGCTATGGTTATGTCGGAAACCGTGTTGTGTGTTGGAGAGGAGGTTGTTAGCAAGGAGGTGATCTGAGACTTCAGAATGAATGCATCTCTCTAGTATTTTGGAGAGTGGCGAGAGAATAGCTATGGGGCGGTAATTGGTTAGATTTGTGGAGAGGCCTCCTTTGTGTAGGGGAATTATGTGTGAGACTTTCCATAGTGTAGGAACATAACTTTCTGACAGAAATCTGTTAATCAAGAGTGATACGGGGTAGGCTAGAGCGTCAGCTGCAAGTTGAATGTATTCACCTGGGAGGTTGTCTGCTGCTAATCTGGTGGTTTTAAGTTTAGTTGTTTTATTTTATAGATAGGAACAGGAGAGAAAGAGAAGCTAGTTGGGAGATTGTTAGTTCTAGTTGATGGTGTGGGTTTATGGGGGGGTTGTGTTGTCTAGCTAGTGATAGTACGGTTTGTGTGAAGTGATTGTTGAAAGAGGTAGCAATATTTTCGGAGGAGTAAGTTAAGTTAGGAGTTGGTGTACTTACTTTACCTGGGTGGAGGATGGAGTTTGAGGACCAGAATTGTTTGGGGTTATGTTGGGAGGAGTTAAGGGCAGACTGGTAGTATTGGATTTTTGTCCTGTTTTATAAGCTTTTTGGTTCTGTTGCGTAGTTCTAGGAATTTTTGCCTAGTAGAGGGGGTTTTGGTTTTGCGCCAGTTGTCCCATGCTTTATCCCTGTTTTTCATTTCAGACTTTGTGTTTTTTTGTGGCCATGGGGATTGCTGGGCTCTAGTTTGGGAATGTCTTATGGGGGCGTGGTAATGAAGGATGCTTAGGAATGTTTTATTAAAGTAGTCAACTGCGTCATCTAGTTTGAGGTATTTTAGAGGTTGCCAGTTACAGTCTTTTAGGGATGAGCTGAATGAGAGAGGGTTGAAGTTAGTTTTTTTGCGTGTTTGACGGTAGATGATGGGTTTTGCTTTATAAAGGTGTTTTCTTAGTAAGAAGGTTGGGGAGTGATCACTGAGGCTGTCAGATAAGCAACCTGCTATATATGACTGGGGGCTCTTATTGACTATTATCCAATCAAGGGTAGTGTGTTTGTTGGAGTTATTTATCCTAGTAGGTGACTGGACTAGTTGGGTGAAGCCATGAAGATTTACATGATTGGTTGGTTGGTTGCTACTGCAGGATTGCCAGTCAGTGTTGAAGTCTCCTAGAATTAGTTTCTTGGGGTAGGTGGTGGGTAGTCCAGCTGAGGAGGTTTTCAAGTGGAGGGATGTTGTGGCCAGGTGGGAAGTGGCAACCTATTATGTTTAGGGTTTTATTTTGGTTTATTTTAAGGTTGGCATATATTATTTCTTCCTTACCTATTTGGGGAGCTGCTATCTTTAAGATATGGATGTCTAGATGCTGCTTAATATTATAGCTATACCACCTTCTTTTTTGTTTAGTCGGTCTACTGTTAGTATATTGTAACCAGCAGGGAGGATTTGCTCATTAGTAATGTGTGGTTTTAACCATGTTTCTGTAAGGATCACTACATCAGGGGAGTAGAAGTCTATGGTGGCATGGAATTCAAGCACCTTGTTGCATATACTTCTAATATTTAGGCTTATCAGAAGGAGGTTGGTTGGCTTTCTATTGGCTGTGATTTGGGAGTTGTGGTTTGTAGTCTGATTATGAGGGGAGGGGTTGGAGATAGGGACCAGGATTAGGATGGATGTCTCCACTGAGTGCTAGGTTGGATATGGATGAGATTATTAGTTTTATCAATTTCTGTATATGCTTGCTTATAAGGGAAGTTTTTGATTAGCTCTGTGGGCAATAGGTATGGTGGTAGGGTTATGTTAGGTTGAGGGGTTGTTTTTAGTTTAGGTATTGTTGTCTGTAGTCTATATAGAGGGTGTATTGGGAAGGTTGTTGACCTGATGAGAGAGTAGTAGAGTAGAGGTGGGATATTAGTGATGGTGTGTGTGGTGGTACAGTGGTAGTGGTTGAGTGCAGAAATGGTGGAGGTTTGGTAAGATGTGATGTATGCAAGGAGTGTACATGCAGTGACTATAGGTATGGTGTGCTTGTATATATTAGCTGAGTAGGAGGGATGGTAGTTAGAAGTTGTAAGAGGAAGTATAGGTGTGGTGATTTTATAGGTTGTAGCGTGGGAGGGGTTACTGTTTGTAATAAAGGTAGAACCACTGGGGGGTGGGAGGAAATTGGGGGAAGGGAGGGGAGCGTAGAGGGCAACAGATGAAGGAAGACTATCAGTAGGTTTTTATAGGTTATAATGAAAAGAGCTGGCCCTGATTAGGCTGCAGTTGTTCTTGTGGGGAGGGGGAGGATCAGAATAGACCAGAAAAGTGGTGGATAGCAATAGTATGATGAAAAGGGCTGGCCCTGATTTCACAGATATGCAAGTCTACAGAAACAATAAGAAAAGGCAGTAGTTACTCTGACTTGCTTGTTTTGCATACCTGTCTTACTGAAATAAAATAAGCCAATTTTACCAAGGAGTTATGTGGAAATTAGGAAGACAAGAATTTATAAGAGAAAAGGTTTAGTAGAAGTAGAGAAACAGCAGAGCATACAAATAGTACAGCATCTAAAGACAGATTGCAGTTAGAAGTACAGAATGGGGGGCAGCTAATGTTCTGAAACGATAAAGAAAATCAGTAGGTACTTTGGACTTGCTTGTTTTGCATACCTTTGTTTTGAAATAAAATAAACACTTGTAACCAGGAGTACGTGGGATTTAGAAAGACCACAAGTTATAGGAGAAAGGGTTTAGTAATACTAGAAAAACAGCAGGTCTTTCAAATAGTTGAAACAGCTTGCAAAGGGAAACTGCTGTTAGAAAGTACAGTATGGGGAGGGGCAAACTAACGTCTGTGATGGGAGTGCTTTACTTAAAAATAGAAATTAAACAAGGGCTAGCAATTCATTTTGTCTGGAGGATAAAACATAATTTTGTATAGTTTGCAAATAACACTCAATCCAAGGTTGCGTGGTTCTGTTGAAGAGCACTGCAGGCCAATAGATCGAACTTGGCTTGGTGGGGATCCAGGGAAAGTAGAATTAAAAGGCGAATCTGGGAAGAAAAATAATCAATATTAATACAAAATACAGCAACTGTTTAAGAAAAAAAAACAAAGCTGTTAACAGAGGTGTGGAAAGAAAAGAAAAACTAGGTAATCTATACACAGATAAATACCTCAATTTGTGATAACTGACATCTTGTCTTAATTTTCACATTATCACATTCAACAGATTAATGCAGTTGCAGATATATAGAAATACTGATACCAATTAATTGGTATAACCCATTCTATACCAATAGGTGAGGAAATGTACACACTAATAACTAGGCATTTCTAAAAAATGCAATAATGTGAGCAGAAAAAAAATAATGAGGGTAGATAGTATAGGGGTATTGGTAGGATGGTGAAGGGTTTTGTGGGCAATGGTAAGTTGGTGGAATTTGTTGATTTTGTAATTCAAGCCATCCTGGTTGCTTTAGGTTAATACAGTAGTGGGCTATGTTATTGTAGGGAGTTTTCCAGTTTATTAAGGTTGTTTTAAGAGAGATTAGTATATATGGGTGAGGCATACAGGAGAGTAGATATTAGATGAGTGTGAGCAATAGTTATTCTTGCTGCAGGAGAGAGGAAGGGTTTGATCCTGTAGAGAGAGCCTAGTTTTCTATTAACAGATTTTAGGGTATTGTTAATATGGGTGTCAAAGTTAAGGTTATCTATGGTGATAACTAGTAGTTTGGTAGTTGGGTCTGGGGATATGGGAGTACTCTTAATGGATGTTACTGTGAAGTCCTATAGGGGGGGACTTACAAGTAGGAGTGAAAAGGAGGAGTTTAGTTTTTTTAGAGTTCAGAAGGAGACCGCGTAGAGTAAACCATTGTTCAGCTGTGTTGAAGACCTTTTGGGTAAGGGAGTAAAGTTCAGATGCAGCTGAGCATACAAATGTGGAATCATCTGCGTATTGTCTGCATGTAGCTTGGGAAATTGCTAGGTGAAGGTCGTTGATAAATCGAGAAATGGACCCTTGAGGGACACCTATGTTAACGGGCAGATGGGTAGATAGAATGTTATGCCAAGGAACGGCCTGTTGTCTGTTGTCCAAATAGGATTGGAACCATTTTATAGCTAATGAATCTAGTGACAAGAGATTTGAGGATATTTATAAGTATTGGTGATTTACCATATCGAACGCCTTAGACAGATCTATAAACAGTGCAGAGGAAAGCATGTTGAGGTTACGTTTTTTGTTGATACAGTCCGTGAAGGAAAGGAGGGCAATAGTAGTGCTATGGGAAGGTCTGAAACCATGTTGAGAGTTGGAAAGTAAGTTTATTTTGGATTAGGTGGTCTAGCAATTGTCTATGGATGCATTTTTCCATAATCTTTGCTAGGGGAGACAGTTGGGCAGTGGGACGGTAAATGGAGAGTTCAGTAGAATTACCTCCCTTATGAAGGGAATAATGCATGAAACAGTTTTTCATGGTTGACCATGTCAAAGGCTTTAGATAAGTCTAAGAGTGTAGCAGATACTAGCAGTCTGTTGTTTCTGTGGTTATTGACTGTGTTAGTGAATGATGTAAGTGGGGTGGTTGTGTTAGTGAATGATGTAAGTGGGGTGGTGGTGCTATGGAAGGGTCAAACTATGTTGCTGAGTGGATAGTAATTTGTTTTCTAGGAGGTACTTCATCAGTTGCATGTGGACAGCTTTCTCAAGACGTTTTGACAGGGGGGATAGTATAGCTATAGGCCAGTAGTTACTAAGTTCTACAGAGCTAACCCCTTTGTGCAGTGGTGTTATATGAGATATTTTCCAAAGCTTTGTGACATGGGTAAGCTTTTACCCATGCTGAGAAACATATACACTACCAAGAAAATACATAGTAAATTGTTAGTCTTGGTCATCTGGAAAATATTTAGCTGTAAAGGTCCCCAGGGTGGAGGTAAACATGCAGATTTGCTGTTGGCATGTTTGCTTATGTTATATTTTAAGCAAATACTACAATTTTGTATATACTGAAGTATCAGAAGAGACATGAGGGGCATACCAACTTTGGGTAATTTGATTAAATAAAGCTGTCTTACCTGTATGGGCCAGTAGATGATATGCCCTTACCAGGTAAGGTAGCAAAGAAGCAGGTGCCACCAGTCGGCTGTTTAGATGTCACCATATGCCATCAGAGGATTTTTTGCATCCATTCTTGAGCCACCTCAGAACTTCTCCCTGTGATGCTTTAGCTTGAAAGGCCAACAACTTTTTAAAATCAAACACATCATTACTGTTGGAGTTTGTCATCGTTAACATCCACAGAGCTTTACAACAATCTTTTACTGCTTGTTTAGCAGCATGGTCTGCCAAATTATTGCCCTTTGTTACAGCATCTATTCCCTTTTGATGGGCACAACATTTGATTACAGACAGCTTTTTAGGTAACACAAGTGCATCTAACAATGATTTTATGTACCCTGAATTTTTAATTTGATTTTTTGAAGAGGTCAAAAACCCTCTCTCTTTCTAAAGTTGCCCAAAATTATGTACCACCTCAAAAGCCTAATGGCTATCTGTAAAAATATTGGCCACCTTGTCTTTGGCTAACTCACAGGCTTTTTGCAAAGTCACTAGCTCAGCTATTTGAGCAGAGTGAACAACCTCTAATCTTTGTTGCAACAATATAGACAGCTATTTCCGAGATCATATATTTTGTTTGATCTCTTCCACAGGAGCCATCCACAAACAGGTGCATGTCAGCATTGGATATAGGAATGCCCTTGAAGTTCTTCCTAGGAAAAAGCAAGTAGTTACACACACACAATCATGCTTTTTACCATCCTCAGCAGTAGGCAACAGAGATGCAGGATTTTGAACAGGACAGCAGATCAGAGAAGTAGATGGAGCAGAAAGAAGTGTAAGTTCATATGTAGTTCGACGTGCAGTCGAGAGTGGTTGACTTTTTATTTTAAGCAAAAGAGATGATACAGAATGAGGGAAAGCTACTCTGAGATTATAACCAAGCACCAACGATTGTGTCAGATTAACTAGAATGGCAGCAGCGGCAACTGCCCTTAAACCAAGGTGGAAACCCTTTTGCAACAGAAGCATGTGTTGTGCTGTAATAAGCTAATGGACGATAGCTGTCCACATGTTTTTGTGCAAGTGCTCCTTGAGCAAATCCATTTTTTTTTTTTTGTTTTATGACAGAATAAAATAAAAGTCTTATTATAGTCTGGTAACCCTAAAGCTGGGGCAGTAGCTAAAGCTTGCTTCAAGCTTTGAAATTATTTTTTTTTTCTGTTTCAAAGGGGAGGCTCTGGTGTATTTTGTTTTAAAAGCTTTGTCAAACGTTTGGCAATTTTTATGTAGTTAGGGGTCCACTGTCTAAAGTATTCTGTCATACCTAGGAAAGACCTAAGCTGTCTCTGAGTAGTCTGACATGGGGCCTTAGATATTGCTTCAGTACGAGATGGTAACACTTGCCTGCTACCCTGGGATATTAAATAACCAAGATAACATACCTGAGTTACTACAGTTGTAGTTTTTCTCTAGGCAGTTTGTGTCCCATTTTTGCAAGGATAGTGTGAAGATGCAAGGTATCCTGCTGACATTGCTGAAAGGAGTCTGCTATTAGTAAATCATCTACATATTGTGCTAACACAGACCCACCCGGAAATGTCACGTTTTCTACATTTTTTTCCAGAATTTGAGAAAATAATGAAGGAGATTTAGTATATCCGTGTGGCAACCGTGTCCATGTGTATTGCTGTCCCTGATAAGTAAAAGCAAACAGAAACTGACTGTCAGGTTGATTAGGTATAGAAAAGAATGTTGAACATAAATCTGTCACAGAAAAGTAACTAGCTGTAGGTGGTATGCAACTCAGTATTTTTGCTGGATTTGGAACAACAGGAAAAGTAGGTAGAACTGCATTACTTACAGCCCTTAAGTCTTGTACAAATCTATTAAGTATTATTTTTTAGCATTTTTACTGAAAAAATAGGAGTATTACAAGGGCTTTTAGCTGGTATTATTCTTTGCTATATTAGAGACTGAATTACAGGTTTGATTTTCTGCTTTGCTTCTGGCTTTAGTGGATATTGTGGAACTCTGGGGAGTGGTTTTGATGGATTTAATTTTATTTTTACTGGTTCTGCTGATTTTAGTATACCAACTTTATTTGCATGCTTAGTCCACAAGTTGGCAGGTACCTGCTGTAGTAACTCTTTATTTGCCTGTATGCTTCCAGCAAGGCTGTTCCTCAGCTTCTGCTAAAACTGCCAATATTTTTCCCTCTGATATTGTTGGAACATTTAGATACACCCCTTTTGGGGTACAGTAAATAGTACACCCCAGCTTACATAAATATATTTTTAGTAGGTTTAATGGTACAGTAGTACTGAAAAGAATGCTTTTTTTCCAGTTGGACCTAAAGAAATGGGGATGGGTTTTGAAACAGGATACGTAACCATAGTGTTTGTTACTCCAGCTACCTTTACTTTATGCTCTGATACTGGTATTTTACTATCGGAAGTAATTTTTAGCACTGACCTAGTAGCTGTAGTGTCCACCAGAAATTTTTTTTTTTTTTTTTTTGTAATTTTCATCTTGATGTAGGGCCCATTTTAATCTATTGGCAGTAGAGGGTTAAAATTTACTTTTGTTTTATTTTCTTGACCTAGTCAGTATGGAGCTTTCTGACTCCTTTCAATCTGAGGAGGTGGTGGAGGAAAAACTGCATTATTAAAATTTGGTTGCCACTCAGTCCAAGTGTCCTGGACTCTCTGCATTTGCATGTGTGGGCACTCCCCTCTCCAATGTCCTGCTTTTCCACAATTAAAACAAGATGCATTAGATGAAGCTGGAGAGGCACTGCCAGCTCATTGCCATCTTAGCTGCACCTTGTTTCCCTCGACCAGCACTTTTGTTAAATCTTTTAGCAATTTATTTACCCCTTTCCCTGCTTTTACCTTGACCCCTTGGGTTTTCCAGCTGACTGTTAAAGTTAACAGCTTATTTTCAGTATCCTTCCTTTGTTTTTCGTGATACTTTGTACAGTGATTTGCAGCACTTAATAAAGGCTCTAAGCCCTTTTTTTGCTAGTCTATGAGCACTTGTTTTATTTGATGTAGCACAGGGGCTTGCAAACCCTGCACAAACGCTGCTGCGATAGCTGGCTTAGCTTACTCTTCTGGGCCTGGTATTTCTGAATGTCTAGCAAATACTGTTTTAAGGCCACTCAAATAGTCTGCAGGGGCTTCCCCTTTATTTTGTTTACATGCCTGTATTTTAGACCAATCAGTCTTAACTTGACACACATTCGTAATCTTGTTTAACAATGCTGTTCATTCATCTGTTATTTTAGCTTTTGCCAGTAACTGCTTTCTTATTTTATCAGAGGTAACTACCCTCAGCATTTGATTTAAATTAGTCAGAGTAGGATTGTAACATTTTATTATAGTTTTTGATTAATTTTTGAATTTTAATGGATCATTTCTACTATTTGGAAAAATTTTAGACATAGTATGCAAATCAGCAGGGGTCCAAGTACGATGAACAAGTTCCCTGTTAACCCCCAGAATTTTCCTGAGATGCCAATAGATCCCCACCAGAGGTTGTAATCTCTTGTACCCCGTCATGTGAGCATGTATGGTGAGATACAGGAGTGTCAAATACTAATGCTCCTGTTGGGGAAGTAGAAGCTGTCTGAGAAGGATAGGAAGAACCCCCCCCCCCTTGACTGCAGATGCATGTTCAGAAGATGAAGATTGAACAGGGGGAACCAGTCTGAGATGTACTAGTATCACATGAACTGGGTGTCCACTGGGCAGTAGACCAAAAGGTAGGGGTCTGAGAAACAGAGTCTTGTACAGGAGGTACCCGTACTGGTGCATATGGGGTTGAGGGTGCAGTAGCTACTGGAGGATTATTGTCCTCTTTAGACATATATATATATATTTTTTTTGGCCATCCTCAGTTTGTTCCAAACCTGCTAAGACAGGATAAAGAGGTCCCTTTTTACTGGTCTGTACTACCTTTTTTAACCCGTTTTAATTGTTGCAGCAATGTTTTATTAACATCCTGCAAACCTCTTAATACTGACTCCTTTTTCCTTTTAAGTGCTTCACTGTACCAATAATAAAATGCTGTCATTTGTTCCCCACTTGCTTTGCTTTTCTTTTCTTTTAAAATGCTTTTCATTGTTAGTAATTTAGTCTTATCATAAGTTCCGTTTAATGGATGGAACTACCCCACCAACACAATTCTTAGTAAGCTGAAACCAGTCATGCAGATATTTACAACTTTTTTCTCATAATTAAAATACATAAAATATGCAGATGTTTCCTTTTCAGGGATTGGATCATGCTTATTTCTTTGCTCCCATTTTTCTTATTTTATAAATCAGTAGTAATAAAAATGTTAGGCTTACCTTACAACTCCTGGATTCTGGCAGTTCTGAAGACAGAAAATAACTGTAGTAATCCACACACCATACAGGGAGGGAAGGTAGGTAGTCTGTCGGCGTGCAGCAACAGAGAAGAGGTTTTGATCAGCTTTTTTTCCACAGCACCCACTAGCTTTTGTCCCTGCGTGAGTTCAAAAGTTACAGGTCCAGCATTGCGGTTGGGATAACATGGAGAATAGGTACTGTGTCCAAAACTGACCACTCTTTTGGGCCCTCTGAGGGTGCTTTTACACAGTCACACTAAGTCTCAGTGTGCTTTTGAGCTCATGAATTTATTTTAACAACGCATACCTCTACGTCCTATTATGCGGTAGGCTAATGAATTTGTTTTAACAGTATATAGTCTGTCTCAATCATGCTATGGGCTCATGAACTTGTATAGCCTACATCCCAGTCATGCAGTGGACTCATGAACTTGTTTTAACTTCATTTTTTAACTCTTAACTTTTTTTTTCTCTCATACATTTATACATTGACAGAATAAAAACATCTCTCATACTTCTTACCTTTCAATTCTGAGGGTACCGCCCTCGACCAAGGTGCCTCCTTGTGTTAATTTGTCCTTTACTGTATGTGCACTTACATTTACTATACTTTTACTGTGGGGTCCTCCCACTATTATATGTAGCTCTTACAACCCAAACAAAAACACAGTCATGCACTTGTATAACAAATGTAGTCATGCACTTACATTTGCTAAAAATGTCTAAAGAAAAAAAAACACACAAACCAACCCTTTTCCCCTTAAACAATTTCCTTGCCAAAGCTATTGCATACTCTGAATAGCTGCACGTCTGCGTCTTTGACTATTCTATACAAAGCAGTGTGGAATTCACAGAAAACCTGTGATGGGCCCTATTTCAGAACTGCCCTGCAGCAATACCGAAGTTCAGATCCGAGTCACGGCACCAATAAATAAATAACATTAAGAATTTACCTTATGCCTTTAGTCAGGAACAACACTTCAGCATGTGCAAACAGAATTTGTTTTTATTTACAGCACTGGGAGTCAGTCTTCATAGCCCTTGATGAAGCATTTTCACTTTTCATAAAAAAACTGTAATTTTATGCCTTTTCTTATCAAACTGCTCATGCAGTTTTTATTACGGTATAATGGCTGTGTCCTATAGAAAACTTTGCAAATGTCCTCATCCCTTGTGATTTTTGCCTCAGAGTTCACGTGAGCACTTTTCTATACATGATTCACCTGCTTCAGAGGGGTCTTGTTTCTGACCTTGGATGTTTCAAACCTGCCCTAGCAATAACGCACTCCTAGCCTGGAGGAGTCAGGTTAATAAATTCCTTTTTGTAATAACTACATGGCTCGCTTCATGCAACACGTACTATTCTCTCTTATTGCATACAAAAAAATGCAGGTTGAAATAAACAGTAATACTGTAGTTTATAAAGCTGTATTTTTTCACCCCTGCATACAAATTGTATTTGCTTTTTTTTAACAATCCTGTAATAGCATCATTAATAAACTGAAATTAATGTACATTTTTAATAAGCTGGTGTTGCCCCATGACAGCATCTAGGATTCTCCGTCAGTTCCTAAATGCTATGCTCCAACATGCCAGTGACTTCCTATATTTTCCCCGTACCCCTGAAGACAGGACCAAAAATATGCAGGAGTTCCACCCTGTAACACACTACCCCAAAATATTGGGTGCCATAGATTGCACACATGTAGAAATTATGGCACCAGGTGAGGAACAGGGAAGGCTCTGCATAAATACAAAGGGCTTCCACTCTAACTGCTAAGTCATGTGTAATGCTAAGGGAATCATCTTGAACGTGTGTGCTGGCAACCCAGGCAGTTAACACGACTCTCATATCTGGCACACTTCCCAACTGTATCAGATGTTCACTATCCCACAGGGTCATTTATTGAGGGATGCAGGTTATGCACTGGAACTGTGGCTGATGATGCCTGTCAGAAGTGCACATACACCTGCTGAAGAGCGTCACAGTGATGCACATGCTCAAACTAGAAATATCACAGAGCATGTTTGGGCTGCTGAAATTGCAGTTCCGATGCCTAGGTGCATCTGGAGGAGCCCTGCAGTACAGTCCATGTACATGTACTGAAATATTCACTATATGTGCCATGCTACACATCATCCTGAGAAAACAGCTTCACCAGGATCAGCTAGGGGATGGGGCACGTCCCACCACCAGTGACAAGGTCACCACAGCCACATGCAGGTGGGGAGTTAGGGAACCAGCAGCTTATGTGGGTGTAGGCATGATGAGTGTACCCTCACATTGGCTAAGCGGCTACTCATAGCACACTTGCTCACCACCTAAGGGGCCAAAACCTTCCTCTTACGCATATACATATAGTAACATTGATGCCAGGCAATGCTGACAACCTTTACCTACCCATGTAATGGCTGTGTACTGCTAGCATCAGACAGAGTGACTCCTGCATTAAAACTGTTGCAACTGCTAGATTTACAAGGTAAGTGTTGAACCTGGATTATATTGTGTAATATGAATTAATGGCATATCCTTGCATGTTACTTGGTAGTGTAAGCAAGTAAAAGATGGGGGATTTGTATAGAAATTACTTTAGCATGTGACAGAGACTTAAATGACCTTATATGTGTCCATTATCAAGTAGTATGCCTTGGGCATTAAAGATGTCATGCCTCTCAAAAGTACTTATGGTCACCGAATGTCCTCAGTTTAGCACCATACTTTTGTACTGGGAAATCATTACTTTCTAGCTTTTCTCTTTAATGAGACACTCTGTTTCCAACTTCACAAGATCATTAAAAATGCTGATTCACAAAATTTTTGCAATAAACTGTCTAACTTTCTAAGACCAATACAAGTTAAAGGTACAATTACCAGTTCAACATCACAAATGCATATATACTAAGCACTAAGTCAGCAATGCACCCTGAGCATCAGACACAAATGTTATGCATCCCTGAATCCAAAAGATAGAAAACTGGAATATGGTACAGTTATCATTACTTGCACAGGCTGTTGGGGGGGGGGGGGGCAAGAAGCCGAGACTGACACAAAAGGTCAGTAAATGTGAGTAAGAAAGAGAAGCAGGCAGACCTTTAGATAAATTAACAAATTACCTGTGAGACAAATTGAGCTGTAATCTTCATGGCTGAAGCATGTAACTGTTTTGTGTGCATCTGTATGGGTCCTCCAGGTGAAATTGATGTGAGTGTCTGCATGAACACAGCCAAGTTCTGTGCTAGCTCTACATTTTAGTATGTTGGCCAGGTGTGAGCCATGCGTGGTAGAGCCGGCAGTTCATCATTGTCATACAGGAACACGAGAAACTGGCTCTGCTAGATGTTGCACTGGCATGTCTACACCCACGGTCAGATGCACTGCTGCAACCTGAATATGACTGATGTCTGCTGGTTGAGCTCCTGTCACAAGGATGCCCAAGACCACGACCCCATGGCCTGGCACATCTGGGTGTGGACTGCTCAACCACTGAAGGAGCAATGGAAGTATTGCCACTATGGGAGGTGTGATCAAGCATTGTCACGTTGGTTGACAACAGATGTGGCTGGCCTACGCCCACAAAGATGCTGTTCCCCTGCAAGCACACATTCCATCATAGACACTCCCTGTTCCAATTTGTCATTCATCCAGTCAATTGACTTTGCAACTCTATGGAGGCAGTCAGGCTGTCAGCGTATAGGAACATGCCTGTGCCTCTATGATGGCCCTAAATACACATTGAGTGGTATGGGAAGAGACCTCTGGATCAGGTGAAGGATGGACAGCAGGCCTCCTCCCTGCACTCTTAACAACCTTCCTGCATGGCACCTCACCCACACTTTGGCTATGGCCAGAGTTAACTGGCATTGAAGCTGCAGTAACCACACTTTACCAATCGATTGTTTCCCTGTCCACCTGTCAAATATCTGAGGGTTCACAGGAATGGGTAGGCTTAGGCCTATTGGCTCTGTCCGATGGAATTACAGGGGATGGCTGTATGTCAACCTCAGTGTCACATTCAACCTCTGCACCCCCTGACTGTACCTACGTTTGGCCACCATCATCATTAAAGCGTTCTGATACTCTGACATCTAGTGGTAGAAGTCCTACAATTCCACCTGTGATGAGCAACAAACTGTTCTGCACTTTCCTGGGAGTTGTCTGGATCCCTAACAGTGGACAGGAACTCTTTATTTGCTGTTAGTAGTGGCTTTGTAGCAAGCCTCTCTGGTACCCATCCAATCACTGGTCACTGCAACTGCTGTCCTCTGTGCAGATGAAATAATGTCAGTGGCCCTGTGGCATACCTGATCATATGTCCTGCTGTGACCGCCTACTGCATTCACGTCTGCAACCATCTACTGCCAGATTTGCCTTTTGCCTGACATATCTCCACATCTCCTCTCAAGCAGAAAGGCACTATGTTGCCTAAAAGCTTCTACAATGACCGGATTCTCAATGTCACCGAAGGGTGGTTTACGGGATTGAGTGTCCTTAAATGCAAGAGAAGGATATTACACAAGTATTTCATAACTAAAAAAATACTTGTTCCCAGATAAGAGAAAAGGTTGCACTTCAGTATTATTCACTGGTGAAACATAAAACAGTCTAGATATTTGAAATAGAAACATCATGAATTGTGTGGCTGTAATGTATTAAATTCACACAAAACAAGGCTGGATGCAAAACAAGGGAGAGTAACAGTAACAACCTATCCTTGTTTGTGCAGAAACAAAAAACACCTTTGCTCCCTCATCCTTAAAGGAACAGGCAAATGACACATTTTGTAAACAAACCAAACCATCAGTAAAATGCTAAAAGTGCTAGCAAACGAACTGTCCCTGAAACGTGTACAGATTTAACACAGACTATTTCATTTTATGCTATTGCTAGTCATGTGTACCTGTGGAATGCCCTGAAAAACATGCCCATGACATCAATACAGTTGTAAGTAATGCATACAGATAACAGTAGTATTTGCTAATTAAAATATACATATATAAATCTGAAACAGATTTTTCTTAATGACATTTCAGCATCTGCAATATATAGCTGAAAAATGCAAGCATATCTTCTCCAGTTCAGTAGTCTTCTGTGCAGTTATATCCCAAAGTAATAGCCTCATCTGTGTTCTCCACAAAAACAAGTCTCCTCATATGCAGGTTTCTTGGCTACAGTTGCCTTTTTATGGTGTGGATCCAGGGCTGTTAACATGGTGAAGATTCAAATGAGGTGTGAACTCATTAAAATTGCTGAATCCCAAATACTTGGCTTTGTGTTGCAGATGTAAACGTAGGGCAGGCACTTCCTCAGTGTTTGTTGCTAATAGATTGCAACTGTGAATGATTACTGGTAGGGAGAAGGAAAACATAAAACCAGTCCAGAATGCCCTGCCTCCAGTGGGTGTGTTGGGTTAGACTTGCAAATTGTACAGAAGTAATTTTATCAAGGTTGGAAATGGAAGTAAGGAGCATACAATTCACAGGTTCTGTTCAGTAACATCCAACGTCCTCTACATTTTTGATAACTGTATATTATCACCATTTAATATCATCACACATTTTTAAGGACAGTGATATAGAATGGCTTGCAGACTGCATGTCTCAGATTACTGGTCAGAAAAGACAAGAATGCGCAACAAACACAGCGAGGGAAGACAGAGCTGCGTTTTTGCAAGCAATAGTCACTAAGTTATGTGATCACTCAGTGCACTACATCTAAAATTACTACATGTACAAGTAACTGTTATGTGGTTTCTTAGTACTGTGGATGATGTTGCAGTTAGTTGTATATGCAGAATGAGTTTAGTTTCCTGTTACAAAGCTGTTTGTGTGACAAAGAGGGATATAAGGCACCTTTACTGTGTTCTGAAGCTTCATTGGAGTAAGGGTTTAAATCCAGACCTTTTGTAGAAATATTTCATACCTCACCACGAGTCTTCCGATAAACTAATGATACAGACCCAAAAATCCAACAACTCTGCAGGCAATGCTATGTTTGCCAACTCAACCAGTAAAATCTGGAATCTGCTCCCTACTACCATTACCAAGGAAACCTCACTACCCCTATTTAAAAGAGAACTCAAAAGTACCTCACATCTCATTGGCTGTGCTGTTGTTCTAAACCTGACTAACAACTTCACTAATACATGTCTTGCTACCCAACTTGCTGTTTAGCCAAGTATGTATGCCTCATAGCATTTGAATGTCTTAGCATTGTGAATTATGAGATCTGAATGTTAAATTGTCAATCTCTCCTTCGTTCTTGCTGTATGGCCTTATACTAAAGCTTGAGAGCTATTTACGGGCTCGAGGCCCTCCCCCTATCCCACAATGCTAGGTGTCAAATACCCAGATCTCGTTTGCCGCTTCAGCTACGAGGTTGCGAATTTACCGGCTCCAGGTTATATAACTCTTTTCTGTTTTATATATATATATATATATATATATATATATATATATATATATATATATATATATAGTTTTTTTTTTCTTGTTAGATTTTGTCTCTTAGTGTTTCCCTTCTAAACCCTTGAGAAATCCCCTTTTAAAAAACTCTTTTACTGTAGTTTTTCAGAGTCCCCCCCTTCCCCCACCCATTAGGGTAGTGTTGATTTTTCTTGTATATAATCAGTAGTGTTTTTTATTCTTATTCTACTACTTTTTTTTTATATTTTCTACTTGATAGTGATAGTTAAATATATTTAGTAGTATTACTGATATTACTATTATATTGTTGGTGGTGTTAGATTTTTACTAGTGTGTGTGTGTGTGTGTGTGTGTGTGTGTGTGTGTGTGTGTGTGTGTGTGTGTGTGTGTGTGTGTGTGTGTGTGTGTGTGTGTGTGTGTGTGTAGTGTTTAAAGCACTAGTTACCTGTTCCCTTGGTATCACTTTTTTCTATTTTTCATTATGTCTAAGGATACTAAGGTCTCAGGTTTCAAGAAGTGTGACTCGTGCTGTCAGAAGATGTCTCTGACAGACGGTCACACTTCTTGTGTGTATTGTTTGGGCCCCCTACACCTGCAGGACTCTTGTGCGGTCTGTCATGCCTTCAGTCCGAGAGTCCTGCAGGAGCGTAGGAACAAACTTATTTTGAGGGGCTTGCTTAAGCCTGAAGGGTCCCCGATTAAGCCTTCGTCGGGTAAGCCCTCCAAGCCTGCTAAGACGTCGGCTCCCTGTTCGGAGCCGTCGCCGAGCGGAGCTTCAGCCTCCTCGTCGGTTCCGGCTGGAACCGACACTTCGAGACCTCAGTCGGCTCCAGCCTTAGTATCGGAGCCTTCTGTGAGCCGAAAACGCTCGAGGTTTCCCTCTTTGGAGTCCGATTGTTCGGCTCCGAGGTCTCCGTTACTACAGCCGGAGCGGAGCCATAGGTCCCACTCCTCTCGGTCCTCCAGGCTGTCTGATCACGACCTCGAGAGGGTGGTCAGTAGGCTCTTAGTCGCAGGCACTGGCCCAAATGTTGTCTAGCCCTTCTCAACAGACTGTGGCCATCCCTGTATCTTCATCAGTTCCTCCTCCGACTCTACCACTGTGTTCGGAGCCGGAGCTCGTTGGGGCTCGAATTGTCGAAGCGTCGGAACAGATACCACACATTTCGGCTCCTTCGTCGGCTCCGATCTCTTCATTGGTTCCGTCCATGGAGGGATCCGGGTGTCGAGACTCTCTCGTCGGCTCTGAGGGGGCGTGTGGCATCGGACCCTTGTCCGACCCCGTTCTCCCTCTCTGTGCCTCAGCGCAGGTGAGCTCGGCCCCAACATCGGCCTCGGAGCAGTCCCTCTCAGTGCCGGGAGGGGTTCTCATCTCTTCGGAGCTGGGACCTTCCTCTCTGCCTGATAGGGGCGCCTTCGAGGTCATGAGGAGCGTATTGACTCCTGGGTCAGATCCACGATCGGCCCCTTTGGCTCCTCCCCCCATGGTGCCTGCTTCACATTTTCTATGTTCACATTTTCTGATACGTCTTTGTCAATCAGATGCAAGTCTGCACATTTTGTATATTGATATCTGCCTGTATTCTTTGTCTGTATTTTTCTAAACATATTGATATCTGCCTGTATTCTTTGTCTATATTTTTCTAAACATGTCTGCCTGAGTTTATCATGTACTGTCTCTTTTTTGGTATGTGGAGCTCTTCTCCCCGAGCCTCTGCTGAAAATGGACAGATATCCATTCGGACTATCCCAGTCAACAAATGTAAAATAAATAAATGTGTACCAACAAACATTTTGTAGTGTCTATTTTATTGATTATTTTTCTTAATTTCAGCTACTCTTCCTTTTATTTTATTTTTTGCCAGTGTTTGCTCAATGTGCGGCTTAGCGCAAACAAGGGAAACTGAGAAAATGAACATTAGATGTGGCTGTGCTTATCTCGTTTGCGTGACGCTTAGCAGTGCGCAAACCCGGACTAGTGGCCCACGCAGACAGCAGACTGAACACCTGCAGACAGGGTGTCTTTTTAAGTGCAAAGGTCAAAAACAGTACGTTCTTGCAGTTTTTGCTTTCCATTGCACAACACCACTTAACAAGATTCCACAACAGTTGCAGTCATGGAACACCTGCAGTTAAGGTACAGACAGCCAATAACTGGAAAACTGATGCATTCAATTAATTCTGTTGGGCACCGGGCAAACACACTAAGTGGCATTGCTCAGCAGTTAACACAGAACTTAATTATGGAAATGTTATGTAACTAGTCCTCTGGCGACAGGTGTAAGTGTGGGGCTGGAGTACAGATGGTCTTGGATTCTAGTACAGGGTTTTCATCCTTTTCTTTTTATATATACTATTGTAACAGTGTACTTTGTAGCAGTGAACTGAAAAACAGAAGTGTTATGTCATAATTGTTGTGGCAACAGGTTTAAGTGTATAACTGCCATAAACATGGTCTTGGGTTATAATACAGGTATTCCAGACATTTTTACAGTTCCACTTCCCGTTATGTTCAGTCTCACTTATAACACTTTAGATAGTGGAGCTGATATGAATTGTATGTTTGAGGGATAATACACCCTTAGTTTGTTTTCAGATGTATGATTGCGGGTATACTGTCTACTACAGTTATTAAAGTATAATTCTGCTATCTGGACTTGCATGACCTTCATAACTGCATAAGACATCTACACAGCTGGATCTATATACAAGAACAGGTCACACACGTGTAATACCTTAAACTGTCAGCTGTATTTATGAATGATTCCTGACTATGTTTGAGCAGCACTTCTTCTGTGGCAAAGATAGAAAATCAGTGCTGTGGAAGAAAATGTTTTCATTTTTATCAGTGTACAAAGCTAAAAACAAATGTATCAGGTCATGACATTTGTTCCCCCATGTCTGCAAACTTAACTTGCCTAATAGTACTTGCCAATTTTCAATATATACTTCTAATCTACATCAGCAGACACCAATTAAACTAAGGTCAAGTGTCAGATTAACCTTCCTATACTGGAATGGCGGGAAAGCATTTGTTGCCATTTCTCTAGTTTGGGTGTTAGACATGTCTGGAGTTAGTGAGGAAGCTGCCAGTTTAGTGCACAGAGGTGGTGTGTCCAGCTGTCCAGCATATGTATTGGACTACTAGTAAAGTGCCACAATCAAATGCTTCTGCAGGAGGATTATTCTGGCTCCTTTTACAAGTTTGAGGTGTGGGGTAGTTTTGGTTCACTATGTATGCAGTGCTACTGGCATTCCATGATGCACTGGGGAACAGTGTAGGCATTATTTTAATGACCTACAGAGAAACAAAATGATACCCTCAACCACTGATTGAATTTGAAACTGCAGAGATCTCACAGCTGTGTAAGTATGATAATAAAAGAGTATTTATAATACTTTAAAAAGCTAAATATAGGCAAGACTAGTATGCATGATGCTCTTCTCTTATTTTCTGCTCTTTCCCCAGCTAATGCTGAACATGAGTTCAGTAGACGGGCTCATGTGGCCCAAATGGAGAGAGAGAGGAAAGAAAGTGGTACATATGCAGCACAAGAGAAGTAGTATTTCATGTTTAAAAGTTAAATATTTTTTGTTTTTTTCATACAGTTGTAGCAAATTGAGCAAGCATATCCTAACTGTAAAAGTAATTGTGCATGTATTAGGCTGTACCACAAACCAACTTTTTGGAGTCCAATATAAAACTGTAGTCAGAGGCTGTGGGTTCAAATACTGTGAGTCACAACTATACAGTACTGCCTTTCTTTACTAATATTTACATTAAATTAAACTCTGTACAGCTGCTGTTAACTGTAATCTTTATAACTGGAACACACGTGCAATACATGCACATTTCAAAGATTATCTTTAGCATTCTTTATTTACAGTATATATTTATTAGGACGTATACTTAAATGCAATACTTCAGATAACATAGTTGTATAATTGTGTTAATGCATTGTGTGTCAGATATGATGGTACTAATTTTATCTCTTTTTTTTTTTTTTCTCTCAGCCCAACCCTTATCTCTCTTTTTTATATTTTCTATTTTGTGTTGTCGGAATGTCTCCATGTCATCCATGTGTAACAAATCACTAAATGCTACACAGCACAGCAAGATAGGCCGGCCCCAGTGGATCGGCCTCCACCTGGTCCACTGGCTCCAGCCCTGATGCCCAGCACATCTGGGACTGAACCTGGCAGCACTGCCTCTGCACTACCTGGGCCATCAAGTAGTTTTGCCCTGGAGCAGTGACAGAGGTGGGGATTTCATCACCCACTGGGAGATGCCAGGGTTTGTGCGTAGGGTTGTGCACTGCACCATTGGTGTATGCCTACACTGAGGAGAGGCTGCTTTCCCTCATGGTATGTAGGAGAAGACGTTTAGCACTCTAGCCACCGCCAGCGGAGTAAGGGAGCACTGATGACAGTCTAATGGGAGAGGACTAGATTCTCACTGTCTCCATGTTTGATGAACATAAAGCTATGTTGTCCCCTCCCTCACCCAAATCTTGATTTCCCCCAACCTTTTGTGTACTTAATCCTCCCTGTGTCTTGTCTTGTTTGTTTGCATTTGCTTCCTTACCTACCCAACTTACCTGAACTAGAAATACCTGTGTCCCTTCACCAGCATTCCTCTCTGGGCACCTATCCCACAAAAAATGTTTCTTTGCTTACATAACTCTCCACTTCACATGTGTCTTCGTGGCACACTTGATTCAGTCTAATTGGCTATACAACATGTTTACATTGTTGCTACCCATCTCTGGAGGTGACATTCCAAATTCAGCTGATATTCTGCACATATCAGTTTTCAGTGTTAAAGAAATGGGTATCTGTGGTTACCTCCCTCCTGCACATTCCTGTTCTGCTTTCTGTTTGTGCTTCCCCTCTGCTTGCTCCCCATTTCACCACTATTCTATCCACCCTATTTTAACATCTATAACTGGTCAAAAATAGAATTGCACACAAGTACCAGTAAAAGCAATGAATCACTTCACTTTTTAGCTTTCATGTTTGCACAGAGTTTGGCATTGTGCACCAATGCCAAGCGACGATGAACAGTCCTACAATGCTACAGTTACCTCCACTCATTTTTACTTAAACCCACTGTGGTATGCCAACACAAAAGAATACATGTACTATAAAGAATTAATGTCCTTGCATTATAACTATTTAAAATTATTAAATACAGTTGGATTCAAACCCAGTGTAATCTCAGCTCAAAAATAAATGTGTCAGTGCATTTACACCTGCTGCCACAGATTCATCTTAGCAGCAGGTGTGTTTCATTGACTTAGTACTAACTGTTACTTTTAGCAATGTGGCTCGCGTTTGTGCACTGCTTAAATACGAGCTAACTGAGAAATAATGGAAATGTGTATTTTGCATGCACAAACACTTAGCCAACTGTCGCGCAAGTCCTCTACTAGCTGCTGCGCTATGCAAAGTACATATTGGCATGTATTGGTGATAAAAAAACTTCCGATACTGAGTTCACAACAAGACAAACTAACTAAAAATAACCAGTAGACCCAAAGAGGCAACGTTTCCAAAAGATAGTCCAAACGTTGAAGTTAACCAAAACGCTGAAGTTAATAAAAAGTTCTCATGAGACTGGAATCACAAAAATCCGTTCCGTTTATTGTTACAGAGACTTTCAAAATTCCATTCCGTTTATTGTTACAGAGACTTTAAGTGCTGAAATAAAATACACTTTTCGTCGTCCAATAATGAGCAACTTCCTCAGAAGACAATTAGAACTGCAGTTTGTTCCTTATATTAAAACCCTATGTTAATTGGTTAATTATTTAATAGATCGACGAAAAGTGTATTTTATTTTAACTTCAACGTTTGGACTATCTTTTGGAAACGTTGCCTCTTTGGGTCTACTGGTTATTTTTAGTTAGTATGTATTGGTGATGCCATTTATTCTTTATGCAATAAAACTATGTGTGGAAAAGTAACAAAATGAAAGCCCTGTCTAACAGTATGTCACATATTTGCAATGCAGCCATGTGTTGCCTCCACCCATGCACTATAACACTGGTGTCTCAGTACTTATTCACAAATGTAGCAGCTGCACTATATAAATTTAATATCAAACATTGTGTGATATGTGGTACACATCAATCTGGTGACATACAGAACTGTAACTATCTTCACAGTTGAACAAGCCTACTACACATCCATCAAATGACCCTGAGAACTATTGACCCATAAACCTAACCAGCCTTATCTGCAAGGCTGTGGAAAGAATCATCATGGACCTTATTCACAGGGACATAGGTGACCTTTAACACTCTTGACCTGACCCAGTTTAGTTTTGTCAAGGGTAGATCTTGCTTATTAAACCTAGTGGGCTTCGTTGATAATATCACCGAAGTCCTGAATGAGGAAAAACAGGGCATACTGCCTATGCTGATTTAGCCAAGACCTTTGACACAATCCTGTATTCTGGTATCATAGAGAAAATCTCCCATCTGGGGAGTAACCAATACATTACTATATGGGTAGCCAACTGGCTCACCAGCAGAACACACAATGTAAAAATTGGGGAGTCCACCTCCACCAGTAGACCATTTATCATCGGAATACCACAAGGATCTCTGCTGGGCTCTCTACTGTTCGGAAACTATTTCTCTGAAGTCCAGGTGAAGGTAGATGGCCTGTGATGTACCACGTTTGCAGATGACTGTCAGCTGGCCGCAATCTTAGAGAGTCGCCCAACATTGTTAACCTATTACAGAAAGGACTGACACAAACAAATGTTTGGTGCCAAACTTGCTGAGTGAAACTTAATGCAAAAAAAAATGCCTCAGTCTTTGTCCCCTTTGGCAAATAAGTACCCCTGTTAATTATAATATACATAGAACCCCTGTATGCTCAAACTCAGTGGTGCAAGACTTGGCAATACAGGTTGATACCAATCTAAACTTTTAGTCACTGTGTCCATAGTGGTAAGACACGCATTATTAAGTTGCGCACCTCATAAATAAGGACATTGCATCCAAGACTAGGAAGGTCCTCTGTACTTGACCTGTATCAGAGCACTAATTGAATACAATACTCCCTTCTGTGTGTACCTCACCAGACACCAGCAGTAACTGGAGAAACCACAGAGGTTATTGACCAGGGGTATCCAGGGCCTCCAAAATATGGCATGCATAGCTGTACTCGGTCTCATGCAGGCTGCTGAGAGGTGACCTGTGCGTGGCCTACAGAGCAGTCTCAGACACTGCTCTACTGGAAATGGACATCCGCAAATCAAATTGGACAATAATAACTTTCTCCAGGGATCTCATCCTAGCTTGTGGTATAAACAGAACAATGCTGGAGAGACAGATACCTCTCCCAGCGATTGGCACTCCTCTGGAATAGGTTCCCACTACATGTGAAGCAGTGTTTCTCAATGATACTATTCAAGAGTGACCTTGACAACTTGATGGGTGATTGTAAATTCACTCCAGGGATGGCACCTATGTCCCTCATGAACAGGGGCAGTCGGTGCAGATAACAAAATCGTTCGGCTAAGAACCATCTAACTATGCTCAATAAGGATACTTAAATTTTTACATGGCTAGGCTAGCATAGTAACATCTTATGAACCTATGCAGGCCCCTCAGCATCTTCTCTCCTACATGCAGTGCTGATGTCATTCACTGTAAGTTGTCCTGAAACCTTGTAAAGCTCAGACTTTTGCAGTGGTGCTTGCGTAAGGTACTGAGCTCTCTAGTCTGTGTACTGGGTAGGTTGGAGTTCTGCTCTCATTGCAGTCAACTGGTGTGTGTGTGTGTGTGTGTGTGTGTGTGTGTGTGTGTGTGTGTGTGTGTGTGTGTGTGTGTGTGTGTGTGTGTAGCCAGAATAGCATAAGTGTGTATACTACAGTTACCTCTCCACTTCTGTGAGTTGACAGTATCTTGACACTTTCATATTTATACACATCCATTTCATGCAGGTCTCTCAACATGTTCTCTCCTACATGTGCAGCTAATGTCATCCACTGTAAGTTGTCTGCAGCCTTGTGACAGTCAGACTCGTGCTGTGGTGCTTGTGTAAAGTACTGAGCTCTTTTGTTATTTATTTTTATTTATTTATTTGCAGTTTGTTTTCCAGGATAGTCCATTGGGCTACAAGGAGCCAATTTTCAATGGAGTCCAGGGAGAAAAGCTCCAGAGAAATACAAATACATAGTACAGAAAGAGCACAAATCCATGATATACATTTTAATTAAATGTTAAATACACATTTTGTATAGTACAAACCCATATTGCACAATTCAAAAAGACGTTGCATAATACAGAAATACAATAAGTTTTTCTTTTAGAAAATTACGTCCGGTTAATTCAGTAAGTAGTATTTTTTTTTTTTTTAGGGAATTATAATTAGGTAATTTTTTTAGTCATTGGTTGAATATGTCCCAAGGGATGTAAAACTTTAAGAGGTAGTGACAGTTTGGAAAGTTAGGAAGAAAGTGTGGTAGAATTAGGTTGGATGAGAGCAAGAGCATTTCCATTGTGAAGTAATGTGCGAGTGCAGTGAGTTTTTAAACAAGGAGAGACTGCTCGTGGTGCAGATGGGAGAAGGGAGAGAGTTCCACAAGTGTGCAAGAGAGGACATAAATTGATTCCCAGCAGGATGTGTTGGTTTATGAAATTTAATTAGGTTTTGGGAAATTGGATCTTGGGAGTCTATCTGGTTTATGCATTTCAAAGCTATTTGCTAGGGAGGGGCAGACAGACGGGTTATGAATGAGTTTGTGTGCCTGGATGAGCTGGGTATATGTGAGGAAGTTTGGTAATTCTAGCCAACTCAGTTGGTGAAGGGAATTACAGTGGTGAGAAGAGGCTGTATGATCTGCTGCAAATTTGGATATTTTTTTAAAACAAGATGAGAGTTTTGTTTTGAGTGAAGATTGTACTCTGATTAGGATAGATTCACCATATAAAAGGGATGGGATGAGGTATGTATTAGCTAATGTAATCCTGGCGGTGTGAGAGTTAAAGCAACTGTGGCGGTAAAGCATACCTAATTTTTTTTTTTTTTATATTTGCTTGTAGATGCTTATCAAATTTTAGTTGATTGTCAATGATAATTCCTAGTAATTTTGTGTCCGAGACTAGTTCTGGGGGGGTATTATTATTGCTGGTAATTATGAAAGATTGTTTGTCTAGGGAAGAGGTTTTGGATGCATTGAATAAGTTTTGTTTTGGTTGCATTAAGGGCTAAATGGTTGTTGAGCATCCACTGTTCAGTGGAAGAGAAGGTGGCTTGTGTTAGATTAAGAGTTTTGATGAAAGGGGAGGAACAGATTATAGTAGAATCATCGGCATAGTGGATAAGACTGGAGTTGGGAATTGCTTGGAAGAAATCATTTATGAATATGTTGAATAGTAGGGGGCCTAGAATGGAACCGTGGGGGATGCCTGTGGCTGTATTAAGGAAGGGTGAGATAGCTTTTTTCCATTTAACTGCTTATTGCCTGTTTGTGAGATAGCTTTAGAACCACTGGGTAGAGGAAGGGGAGAGGTTAAGTTTAGAGAGTTTGGTAAGAAGGAAGTTGTGGGAAATAGTGTCAAATGCCTAAGAGAGGTTCGAGGAAAAGAGTGGATACAAAGTGGCCAGAGTCACAGGCTTTGATTGTTTCTAGGAAGGAGAGGAGGGCAGTGGAGGTACAATGACCTGGTCTAAAGCCATGTTGTGTGGGGGTAAGAAACTGATTATTGATGAAGTAGGGTAAGAGTTGTTGGTGTACACACTTTTCAAGTAGCTTAGAAATAGGGGATAGGATGGCGTTAGGGTGAAAGATTGAGATGTCATTATTATTGCCATCTTTATGGAGAGGAATAAAAGCCTTCTTCCAGAGCTGGGGGACCTGGCTTTCTGAGATAGACCGATTAATTAGTATGCTGATAGGGAGAGCAATGGCTTCTGCAGCTACTTTTAGGAAGTAGGAGGGAATTTCATCAGGGGCATTGGAACCATGTTTTAATTTTAAGAGAAGTCTTTTTATGGTGGATATAGAGATGGGATTGATAGAGAAAGGTGGAGGTTGGGGGCATGGGATGCTAGACTGTAGTCTGTGTACTTGGGTAGGGATTCTGTTCTCACTGCCGTCACCTGGCTTGGGTTAGGTGTGTGTGTGTATGTTTATTTGTGCACTTGGTTGGCATTATAGAGCCTTTTATACTAGCATGTGGGACACTGTTACTACCATATTCTTCTCACCAGACATTGCTGATGTCATTGGTTATAAAGTGTTGTTTGAGACTGTCAAAGTCCGACTTGAGCTGTGGTGCTTGCTTTAAGTACCGAGTTCTTTAGTCTGTATTTAGGTAGGTGTTCTGTTCTCACTGCAGCCAGCTAGGGTGTATGTGTTTGTACACTTGCATGACTACAGAGTGCCTTTTACACCAGCATATAGGACACACATTTATTACTATATTCTCCTCACCAGACACTGCTGATGTGAGCAGCTAGGTTTGATTTGTCGATGTGCACTATTCCCACCAGGGCAGGGTCAGAGACTAGCCTGAAGGCCAGGCAGATGTCACCTCATCTTGTACAATACAGATTACAGTGACATGGCTTTCAGTCTATCTATATACATCAAGGCATGGTCTGTAGGCCCTGTGTTTCCTAGTGAGAAACTCATGTGGTCTCTCCAGCTGCTGTATGTATTTCATGAGGCTCATGCAAAAGAGAGCATTATACTCTGTTAGTGTTCTGTTGAGATTTGAGTACAGTGCTGTAATATAATCCTCAGACCTGAATAAGATGGTGTGAGTTAGGATGTGCACAACATAGGCTTTCAGTACTAGTGTGGAAATTTGTGGTCTAAATTCAGATTGCTATTTGTGTGCCCACTGCTTGCATCACTAGGTTTCAATGTAGCAGGATTGTTGTTGGTGCTGTAATTAGCAGGGAATTCCACTTGCGGAAGGACAAAATAGACACATTTTTGCATTTATTTGTAGACCATGTGGCTTTGTCACCACTCATTTGTCTGTGTTAGTCCCTCCTGTAGTTTATTGTAGGTGGACCAAATGATTGCACCCAGTATGCAAGAATCAGCAAACAAGGTAAGCCAAAGGCCATATACTTTAGCTTGAACTGTCGGGAAAGATTCCAAACAGTAAAGGGCCAAGCACAGATTCCTATGGTATGCCACTGGTGACAGCTCTACTGGTACAGCTTGATTCACCAACTTTCATAGTATATGTTCCGTCAGTGAGCCAGTTGGTTACCCATCTAGTGATGTAAGGGTTAATCCCCAGCTGGGAGAGTTTTTAATGATATCTGTGTGGGGGATTGTGTCTAAACCCTTGGCCAGGTCAGGATAGGCAGTTATGCATGGTCTTACCTTCATCCAGGCCTATCATACATAATCGATAGGCTGTGACATCATCACAGGTCGCCTGTGGAGTGACTCGGCACATATACCTTGCTGACACAGTTGAATACACACTTCAACACACCCTCCACACAGACTATGTTCCTGTAGAAGGTTTACATCAACGTGCATCCATGTGAGTTGTAGGAGGGGCAGCACACAATGCATGCATGTGTAGAGACATCCCGACTCTCCTCATCTGTGCAGTACACCAACATGTCATCATGGACCTTTGTTAAATGGACACTAGTAGTATCCCTGCTGTGTCGAACAGACCTTGGTGAGTTGTTGAAGTTGCGTCATGTCTATTACATCTGGTAGATGTCCTGAAAGAGGTCATGAAGGGCATGCATGATGACAACACTATCATCCTTTTGAATTTGACACAAATCTGCTCTGAGGTATTCACTCAATGTCAGATTTGGTCATAAACACCTATATCACCAAGTAGGGAGATCACTGTATCACATATGTGGTACCTAAATATATTGAAATGTGTGAAGTGACCTATATTTCAGGTCCACTGATCAGGTCCATATATCAGGACTGTCTAATAGGTTCTTTCTTGTCCATTATTTGAGTCACATCACATATGACATGCACATCGTGTGTCCAAACATCTGTCTGAAGGACCACAGATTGTGGGCAATTGTTGCCTTCAACTGTGATGATATAATACAACTAGTTTCGACACACAACAAAGATTGCTGCCACATCCATGACGACACCTGCAATGAGACAAAATTATAGGAGAATTTGTTACATCATGAAAACAAACGTACAACCCAAGTATAATTTAGGCATCCCACCCTGTAATCAGACCAGTAGGTATGTGACCTGTGTCCTAGGGTAAATGGTATGTGGAGCTTCCACAAGCATGTGGCCACAGTGCTGACTGCTCCCTTGTGTATAACACAGCTGTTGAGTATGTTAAGAACATCCACATCACAGGTCATAATACCTCCATAGTTCACATCGTTCATCACACCAGTAACTGAGTACAGTGCATCCTTCTTCATGTGTCTCACTAAATATCTTACAGTGATATGTAACTGAAATGTACCAAACTACAGTGAGCTGTCCCACATCTTATTGGCCATACTTAGGTGTTCTTTTTGTGGCGTAAACATACTGTCTGATGGTGTGGAACCCCTATCAATTTGTTACATCAGATGCATGTGTGATACCTGTTCCAGTGATGCACACAATACAGACACAGCTGTTTGACAACATTTATATCATGGGTAACATTCATGACCTTGTGGATTGTGCCATAATATGCCAAGCAGACCAGTCAACTAGCCTGTATTGATCATAATGTCACATACAGATGTAGCAATGTCCCTCCTAACACCTCCAGTAGATGTTAGTGTCTGGACAGTGTGCGTGATTACCCTCATAGAGTGCAGATATGTCATAGTAGTTGTATAGGTGTGTTTATGTAGAACCATCTCTGATCACTTTAAATCACATGTGTTATGTCTTGGGCTTACTGGTGGTGATATTCTGATATTGTCCATGATTGTGCATGCATCTTTTAATATTGTCCATAAGCCTTTACCTGTGTCTCATTTGCTGTAGACCTCTGCTGAAATTGCACTCAGTCAGGCAAATCAGTTTGCACAGCTTCACAATACGCACCCTACCTCAGTTTTATATAACATCCCTGATGTCCTCTGTATTGTTCATGTAAGGATGCTCATCTCACACAGACATCTTCCCAATTGTTATGTCACCTTGTGTGGCAATCACATAGTACACATTTTCACTGTGCAGTTCATATTGTACCATACTGATATATGATTGGTGTTGCTGCTACAACTGTCTTCCCTTGACATGCCCTCATCTGCTGTACTGTTCCTCTTTCCCTGTGTTCATTCCTGCAGCTCATCCTCTGAGTATTTATTTTACATGCCAGTCCACGTACCCTTAAATATCATTTACACAACTTCATTACAGAATGACAGGAATGGGATTTAACAATACTCTGCACTGTATACGCTGTCATGTACTGTATTTGGACCATATACAGAACTCAAAAACTGTACATAATTTCACAGAATGTCCACATTTTTGCATTATATCTTTTGGTCTGCTCCTTATAAAATGTGTGGGTTTCTGCCATATCACTGGGATGATCTCAGGACTGATGTCACTAAATAATTACATACATTTGAGTTTCAGACTTCAATTCCTTCAGAAAATGTATCTTAACACAAATCTTGTTATTGTAGAACATTTCGAAGTTTAAAAGAGCAGTTATGTAAAAGCTATCCCTGTTTCTGTCATTGTCCCCATTATATTGATCTTTGTCCAGATGTGTTGTACTAAGAGGTTGAGAGTATGAGAATATATGTTGAGCCCTAGAGAGCATTGTGGCATTTAACTCAAACATGCTAACTGTTTGTACTCTGATGTACATAGGTTTGCTATCCGTGTTGCTTTACACTGTTGCTGGCCATGAAAATGCACTTGGCATGGAGTGCGGCATGAGTATGTAATTATCTATGCTGCTCACTGGGCATTATCACACACAAGCATGTAAACTCCATGTAGGCTTCGCTTAAAGCCTACACGGAATTTACTGAATCCCAGGGCTTGTCTATAGCTTAACTCATGGATGTTAATGTATTAGTCCACCTCTATAAAAGTGGTAAATAATCTTAATTCTGTGTATAATATGATCAGTACAGTTTTGCATCCCCCCACCCAGGGAGCCCAAGAAGTAAGTCTAATGATAAACAACTATAACAATAGAAGAGGTTTCAGTTATTCAGAAGAACTGATGAAACTGAAAAAGTCAGGGATATAAATGAAGAAAATGTGTTTAGTGTCTCAAGAAGAGAAGTTAAAAAAAAAAATGGTAGAGCTAAAAGACAGAGCCTGCAGAATAAACCTGAAATTTTCAGCTGTACCCGATATACTGAAAGGAGCAGACTGCATCGACTATTGAATTTAACTTGCTTCTTTTCAGACTTTCTTACTTTGCTACAGTGTAAAACATGGATATGTTACAGCTAAGAAAAAATGCTTTCTTACCTTAATATCTTTAACGTATACAGCAGTCACTAAGAACCCCCTCGCTATTATATTAATTGGAATAAAAACTATTTTGCTTGCAGGTACTTCTTCATTCCTTTAAGTGTCCTCTTGAACACTAGGACATAAAGTGGAGTATATACTTCACAGTTCACCCACCAGTTTAACACAGTCAACAAAATTCTAGCCTTTCTAGGACATTTCTTCTTGCAAAGCCACATTTCATGTGTCTAATTCTATTTCTAATGGGATTGATGTTTTATAGTCTCCCATTTATGCACCATTTTTACAGTGTCACTGGTCGTCTTCTTCCTGAACATCTCCATATCCAAATACCAGGCCATGGTTTGAGTCCACTGTATTCGTAATTTTACCAGTTAACTTCTGAACTAACGTCTGACACCCAAGGATTTTCCTTTGGAAAAATGGGAAAGGATTCACTATTGGAATCTCTTTGCAAGCTTGGTTACTGTCAGGAGACTGGAAAGCAGAATCATTTCATGCACTTACTACTTGCTAGCTCACTCTTTGTTGAGTAAACATTTATTTCCACCATATCCTGTTCTCCAGCCAAATGTCTTTGATTCTTCAAGAAAAAATATTTGAATACCACTGGATACAGCAGCTTGATTCTTATACATGCTTCTTGACTTTCTTTATTGCAGAGATAAGCTTGTTTCTCTTCTGCTTGTTGTATAGTGAATAATCAATTTTACAAACACTCTGCTGTTCCCAGTTTCAGTACTTTTACCTTCTGACACAGTTTTGCATGGACCAGCTTTATATGCTGGTATGATTGCATCTTTAGTGTGATGTAGGTCTAGACTGCTTCCTCGTGGCCAGATTTGGAGCATACACACTGTGTGCACTCTTAATTAAATCCTGCTGTGGACTAAGTCTATTTTCTTTGTGTAAAATTAATGCGGTCTATTCCTTTCAGTTTGTCTGGTATAGTAGAATATTTCAGGTTTATTTTGCATATTCCGTCTTCCATCTCTTCTTGAGATCCTTCACATTCAAACAGCTTGTATTCATTTGAGTCTCTACTTTTTGCAATTTTATCACTTCTTCTGAGTAACTAAAGCTTTTATCTTCCAGTTTATTGACTTACTTCAGTGTTTCATTTATTTTAAAAATGTATCGACTGCGTTTGTTTTATTTTTTTCTCTAAGTTACCGGAAGTAATCTGCTGCACCAAAACTGAAACTAGAACTGCATTTTGCTGTACAGCCCCAAGATTCTTCAGTCATTTTTTCTTCTGCTTTTCTGGTTGATTTATCCAAATCTCTTCTATTGTGGCATTCATGTGGTGTGTAGGTACTAGCCTGTAACTGCATTATACCTAAATCAATGGCCTTTATTGGCTTTTTTGCAGTTTTCAGTTTTAACATTGGGAAAGCTCTAATCAACCTGTTTGGTGTGCTGCCATCTTTGGAAGTCCTTTCCTGCTGTACAATTTCATCTCACTCCTCAATTGCTCCTTTTTGGATAGCTCCATCATAACATATTCTCAGTCTTTCACTTGTGATGTTCTTTGAGACAAAACTTCTTTTTAGGGTAATGATGGAAATGCTGTGAGGCTTTATATACCCAGTCTTCCATCGGTATATTTTATTCTCAGTTTGCTGCTTTAAGTGTAGTATATCATTGTGCTAGGGAAGAACAGTGCAAGTATTTTATTTGCAAATTCACTTTTTCAAGAGTCAGACCGCTGTTAGTTCTGTTCCACTCTGGACATTTCAGAGGAATGTTTGACATGAATGTAAAATGAGGAAAGTGCTGCACTGTCAGTATGCTAACATTTGGATAATGCATTATGCCATGGTGACGTTTGCCTGCCACTATGGTTATTCAGATATTTGCTAAAAGTGTCTTACTTCATGTCAAGGTTAAGGAAGGGTCTTGCTAAGACCGATATGTATGAAGTTATCTTTTATTGCACAGCTCTTTAGAGAATGAAATAATATAGCAATAACCTACGCCTGGGTGTGGGTAATGCTGGATTTACCCACGGTTGTCTTTGGCCACTCGGGCTTCGCCCTTGTGACCAAACCACACCAACTGTGGGTAAATCCAGCATTACCCACACCCAGAAGTGGGTTATTGCTGTTATACAATGACATTATTTAAGAAAAAAATAATTACTTTTCTTAAATAATGGCATTGTGTAATGCCTCCTTGCTGCCCTTCCGCAGCTGTCTGGTATTCTGCGGCAGTTCTGATGTACTGCGCATGTGTATGCTTATGCAGTACGTTAGAGCTGTGGGCAAAAGCAATGGAGAAAGCAAGATCTCCTTTGCTTTTTACAAACTGTCTCGCTATGTTAAACCCATTTAACATAGTGAGACACCTTTAAAAAAAGCAATGGAGATAGGAAGATCTCCGTTACTTTTTTTAAAGCGGTCTCACTATGTTAAACTCATTTAACATAGTGAGACAGTGTGTAAAAAGCAACAGAGATCTTGCATTCTCCATTGCTTTAAAAAGAGTTATAGTATTGGAAAAAGTCCAGGCGACCGGACCTTTTTCCATTAGTATAACTCTGATTTACAATGTGCACGCTGACCAATCAGTGTGCACGTTTTAGAATATTAATGGGAGGTCGTTGTATAATGTTCATTTTTAACTTGCACATATCTTGGTTTTAAGTACCTCCTATAGTAGATGGCACACTCATTGATGACTCTTAGTGGCTGGCTGACATTTGGCAAAACATTTTGTCTCTGCCTGGCTATATGGAACTGCTTTCAGAGCTTACATTGGTGGAATCCATTCCTTTTGGCCTATTTCAGAACCCATTTGATTTGTGAATATGGATCATAGCAATATGCAACTTGAACATTTTGTTCCACTTCATACTGAAACCTGTTGATTTTGTCAATGAAAGGTACCTATGTATATGCATGCAGTAAGGTAAATAAAAGTCACTTGCAATGCTGAGTCTTAAATCATTTGTGCATTCCTGGCTAAGTGATTGGGATATTTTACAAAATCAGGGAATGCTGGTAATTGCCATTTATCAGTTCTGGAAATCTGTTCATATCAGTTGAGTGGAAATTTAATGTTGTACCATTCAACAGAAAATATAGTGCTAATTATATTAAGGGTTTATTAATCTTATTTTGAGGTGACTTCAGCAGCAGGTAATGTATTCAGTATTTGGTTGTGGCCTGTCGGTAATCTGGCAGATCCTTTTTGTAGTACGTATATTAACTAGACTTGCACAGTTAGACCCATGCTGATTTATTTATTGACATTTCTTTACTACAAAGTCCAACTAGGTTACAAGAGTCAATTTTCAGCAGAGACCCAGGGAGAATAGCTCCAGTTTACACAGCTAAGTTGCAAAACATGTTGGTGAGATGCATAATCAGCTATTTACAGTGTTTTAGTCAGAGAATATTTATTTTTATTTATTTATTTTGTTTACTGGGTAATGTCCAACTGGGCATGAGGCCCATTTTCAGCAGAGGCCCGGGGAGAAAATCTTCATACATAAAATAGACAATATTAAACAATCATATTGAACATGTATCAACAATCCAATTGAACATGTATCAACAATGTACAAAGCAAGTCAGTAAAGAAATTAGTTGTAACAATAATTAGCAAATAATTAAATTTAACAAAAAAATGGCACAGTGATAAAAACTGGCTGCATGAGAACAGTGTGATGCAGTAATTGCAAGATAGAGAAATGCAGTCTACATAACAGTTAAAGTGGTATGTATGTATACATTGATAACTGAAACCAAGAATTAGAAACAAGATAGCCTTCAGCGGTTAATAATTGTAGCTGTGACAGTGAGCTATTTAGAGTAATGTAAGGGAGTAGTAGGTAGCTTAACCAGGAGTATGGCAGGAGCAGAGCCAGTGTTTTGCTAGATGTTCCTTAAGGAGGTTTTTAAACTCATGAATGCTGGGGTTTTTAGCCATATGTTGAGGAAGAGGGTTCCACAGTTTGGCAATTTTATGGGAAAAGATGGAGGTGCCCTGTGTGTTGTGGGCTTGGGGAATCTTTAACAGTAGTTTATTTGAAGATCTTAGTGCTGTAGGATTGCTAAATAAATACAAATAAAAATAATTTTATGCAAATAAAATACAGATAGTAGTTTGAGAAGAGAAAAATGATTCAACATAATTTATACTTAGTTTAAGGCAAATTACTTACATTTTTTGCTAGGTATGCTTAATTTCCTAAGACAGTAATATTTGTGCTTTGAAAGTATTGCTTCTAGTCTGCAGATGTAGAGTAAGGAGAGGAAGAAAAGATAGGAGAGGTGGGGCAAAGAGAGGGTTAGTGAGGATAGTGAATTGCAGTGGTGGTGGTACCGGGATATGCAGAGTGAACACACTCCTCCTTTTCCCCCTACCTCTTGTTGTACCTCATCTCCTTTGTTCAACCAAGGTTGCCATAAAGTTGTTGAATTTGTGTGATGAAAACTGGTAAACAGTTTGAGTAGCCAGCCATTTGTCCTTTTGATGACTAGATCCAGCCATGCCCCTTCTAGTTCCTTAAGGAGCAGCCACTCACCATAGTCTTTTAATGACCGAGAACTTGACCTACTCCCATTTGCTTCTTTTATGGGAAGTCTTCCTGTAAATCAAATAGTAAACATAAGAGACCCTGAGAAAGTCACCATTTTAGACAGATGAGCATACTTTTATTAGTAAAAACCTATAATATTCATTGTAAGGGTATTAACTGCAGGAATTCATAAAACAAATGGGAGATTGCGAGCAGTGTCCATTAGTCCCTCTGACATTTTTTATTTTTAGTCAGATATTCTTGGGGCCTCATGTTTGCATTGTTATGCCGTCGCCACAAAGGGAGCTTAACTATAAAAGAGGGTACGCCTCATACTCCCACCCCCACACTTTATTTTTGTAAATATTTATTTCACTTTTCATAGGTTCATAGGTAGATACTAGGCTATCGGCCTTAGGGCCTATGTAAGTAAGCCTAGCCAAAAAAGTTCCCTGACTTTCGCCACCCAAGAAAGTTATTTTCCTGTGCCCCTCTCTAACAGAGCCACACAAGTGATCCCCGGAGTGAATTTCCTATTTCCCATCCAATTGTCGATTTTTCTTAGAGGGCTAATGAGGAGCTGTGCTTGACATGAATGGGTAGTCTGTTCCAGAGCATGGGAAGTCTGTGGGGCAGGAATCTATCCCTCCAGCATGTTCTGTTTATTGTGGTGGCAAGGTTTAGGTCCCTTGAGTGTCTGGCTTGGCGGGATTGGGGTTTCTTTAAGTGTAGCATGTCCAACAGATCTGGGTTTGACATGGCTTTGTATGTTAGGCAGAGGTCGCCTCTTGAGTAGGCGATAAGCGATGGAGTAGAGCTGGAGTTTTTTGAGACTGTCTGCGTATGGCATCTGTTTGAGGCTGGTAATCCTCTTAGTGAGGTATTTCTGTGGCCTTTCTAGTTGTAGATGTCTTGCGAGGTACATGCCAAATGGGGCATTGTACTTTATAATTTATAATGGGTCTGATTAGAGATGAGTAGAGAGAAACAATGACCTCTTTTTTTTTTTTTTTCTGGAGGTGAACCCCTTCGTGAAGAGGTGTGCCCCGTAGAAGGATTTCCTGACTACTGTGGCAATGTGATTATCAAAGGAGAGACTACTGACCACCTGTGTCCCAAGGTGTCCTCACATTTGGTGTTTAGTAGTCTACCACCTGTGTCAGTTCATGGGTACAGTATTTTTCCCAAAGGGGATGACAATGCACTTCTTGGCATTGAGCTTGAGGCCATGACTTTGACACCAAGCATCCATCTCAGTGAGGCCCCTTTGTAGAATGTCCACATCATTAGGTGATTCTATTATAGCACCTAGTTTGCAGTCGTCTGTGAACTTTGTTAGCCAAAGACCTGCTGTATTAACTTGGACTTCTGAGAAGTAGATGCCAAATAGGAGAGGACCCAGGACTGAGACCTGTGGTACTCCACTTGTCACTGGTCTGAAATTGGATTTGGAGTTTGCTACTTTCACTGTGTGGGTTCTGTCAGTGAGCCAGTTGGCTTACCCATCTTGTGACATTGGGATTTATGCCCAGTCTAGTGAGTTTATCTATAATTCCAGAGTGGGGGATGGTGTGGAAAGCCTTGGTGAGGTCAAGGTAGGCTGTGTGTGCACCACCTTACTCTCATCCACGCCTCTGATGACTGCTTCAAAGAAGTCAGTCAGGTTTAGGAGACATGGACCTACCTTTTACAAACCCAAACTGAGTGGGGTCCAGAGTTTGGAGGTTACCTATGTTCTTGTTTATAAGCTCCAAGATGATGCTTTCCATGGCCTTGCAGACCAGGCTTGTCAGGCTAATGGGGCGGTATTTCCCGGGGTCTGTGGTGGTGCCCCCTTTGTGGATTGGGATAACTGTCGCTGTGCGCCATTCAGTAGGCACAAAGCCTGAAGTGAGGCTATGATTGAACATGGTACTTAAGTGGGGTGCCAGTTCGTTCTGTAGTTCATGCAGAACGCAGCCTGTGATGTTGTCAGGTCCCATGGATGATAATTTCTTGGCTTTGGAGAGTGTAGTCTTTACTTGTGCAGCCGTGATTATAGGGACTTTACATTCTTCCAGTGTAGTGATGGGCCCTTTGGGGGGTGAGGGGGGGGGGGAGTGAAATTTGCACTGAACTTATATGGCAGTATGTTGGCAATATCAGTTGATTCTGCATATCTAGTGCCGTTGTGCTGTAGCTCAGAGCAGATCCGAGTGTCGCCATTGAGATTCTTGACATAGCTGTAGAATGCTTTGTGGTTGTCTTTAGAATCAGGGGTGATTTTATTGTTGTAACTAGCTTTAGAGGATTTTATGAGGGATTTCAGCTTCTTACTGAGGCTGACCAGGGAGTTCCTGCAATCAGGGGATTTTACTCTTTTTTTGCAACAGCTTCTTTCTTCTGTTTGTAGAGTTTGTTTATGGCAGGGGGCCACCAGATTGGCTTCCTTTTTTGGAGGATAGCACAGTCCATGCACTTGTGTATGTGCTTATACAGTGCATTTGTATAGGATTCAGCAGTCATACCTCTATTTTCCGTCTGTATGGGTGTTGTGAAGCTTGCCACTTCTGTTTTAAGAAACACAAAGTTGGTTTTGGAGAAGTTTTTTTACGGTGGTTTCCTTAATGGGGGACGGGATATTGATGTCTAGGATGACTAGCTTGTGGTCTGACCTGACCAGCGAGGAGTTGACCTCTGTTGTGTAACATCTGTTGCCCGTATTGGTAATGACCAGCTCCAGGATATTGCTGCCCCTTGTGGGGTATGGACAAGCTGATCCAGGGTATTGGAATTTATGAATTCCTGAAAGCATTGAACAATGAGTTAGTACATGAGTAGTTTTCCCAGTTGATAGTGGGGTAGTTGAAATCACCCATTATTAGAGTATTGGGCTTTACCTTAATATTGCCCAGTATCTCAAGAAATGTGGAGTGGACATCCTGGGCATGGTGGGGGATCTGTAACAAGCTGCAATCTGGATTGCAGTCTTGCCCAGTGTTACTTGCACTTTGATAATTTCGGATGCATTATATTGAGCAACTAGTCTGGAGGTGTAGATATCCTTAATGAATATGGACACACCTTCTCCTTTAGTGTTTCAGTCCAGGTTAGGTGGCCGAAAGGTGTGGTGCGAGTTGTAGCCTGGTAATGCAGGGGTACTCTCTGGAGCCTTAAACCATGTCTCCGTCACTGCACAGATGTCAATATTTTCCATTTTACGAAGTGCCTTGAGTGAGCGCATTTTTAGGTTTAGACTTCTAGCATTGAGTAGCATTACCCTCCGATTTTGCTTGCTTATACCTGCTACGGTGGTGAGTTAGTCATTTGAACCTTGCCTAAAAAAGGCACTGTAGGTATGGCAAGAGCCTTAGCCACTATCTGGAATCCCAGGGGTGACAGGTGCAGGCCATCTCTGGCAAAGCATCGTGGTCTGTCGATCATGTCGTCCCAGGCAGACAGACACTGGATCCCCTTAGAATGACACCAGAAGCTTAGCCAGTTGTTGAAGTCAGTCATTTTGTCTTTGTATTGTGGTATCATTCTGGGCGATGGCAGGATGCTACTCAGGGCTAGGGTCATACCTGCTTGGGCTACATGATCTGAGAGCTCCTCCATGCCTCTTTTCATGTAGTCCAGGGAGGTACGCCTCAGGTCATTCACACCAACATGGACAATGACAGAGTCATATTTGTACATGTTGTGGAGTGACCAGAGTGCTTGCGTTATGTGGCAGATCCTGGCACCCTGAGAGGCAGCTGACAGTAACTTTCTCCTTGTTTAGCCTAGTGAGTGGGACATCAGTGTGCCTGACTATAGACTCACCTATGACTAGTTTGTTGGGTATGTTGTTTTGCCTTATGGGCTGAGGTTGAGTGGCACAGTGATTTTGTGGGCTGTGTGCCATTTGGGTAGTGTTGGGGGTGGTGGTTGCTTATGTTTCAGCTTTGGAGGTATCTGTTGTTTGGGCAGGTTTTTATTGAGAGCCTCCGTGAATGTAGGTGTGTGTTTTGTATTACTATGTGAGCGTTTAGGTGGTGTATGTTTTGATGGACTATGTGATTGAGTGTGGTGTGGTGCAGGTGTTTACCTTCTCCTCTTGATGGTTTAGTACAGTCTTGGCTGGAGAGAGCTTGGCTTCCAGTTTGGCTATATAAGTGCATCTCTCACAGGTTGTAGTGTTGGGTGGTAGGAGGAGATGGTTGTCAGTGTACATGAGGCAATTGCTACATTGCCCCAAGATGCCCAGATTCATCAGGTGGACAGGGGAAAATACTGGGAGCTGACCCTTAGACATGCCTGGATAGGTGCTTATTAATTTAAGTACTAAAAACTGTTTTCCTCGTAACAAGTGAGGAAAGTTGAGTGCTGCAGTAATTTGTAGATTATTTAGTGCTTGCAATGAGTTTTGAACATGTGCTGAGCACAAGGAAATGTTTTTTGAGTGCTAAAACTAGAAAACTGGCTAGTTCTAAGGGAAAATTAGAAGAGCAGACTTTCTGGCATCAGAAATAGTTTAACCCTAGTTAAATGGCACTGTGCGATGCGCAAAACTGCACAAACACGGGTTTTTAAACGGATAGATGAAAGGGATAGAAATAGCCCAAAGTAACACTACAGATTCTGAGCTGAAACCACTCCTCCAGCAACAGATAGGCTGCTCAAAGCTCACCACTCTCTCACTGATGAACAGAGAAGCTTCTTTCTGTCTTAGTAATGTCTGGGCAACACAGAAACTACAAAACAGCCCAGAATTCAGAAAAATCTAAAAACCGGACTCTACTGGTTACAGAAAGGTGGGAGACGAATAGAGAGAGAGGATTTTTTTTTTAATTAAAACAGAGTAAAACAAACACTTTTAAAGCAGAAAAATGGCTATCACACTTGAGTGTGTAGCTCTCAACAGTTCGACAGTTGAAAAACACTTAAAAACGATCTGTTAAAGTGCGAACAGTATCAGAATGCAAAAACAGTTCAAATAAGTTGCAAAGTTAATATTAATAAAAAAAATGCTCGGAATAGTGTGGCTTGAGAAAATAAGCAATAAAAAGCAAAACAGAAGTACTTGATCCACTCAGTCTCCCTTTTCCAAAATAAATGTATCGTTACACAGGCAGCAAGGGAATGAGTAAGCAAAGTTTAGGGCATTATGATGCTTTTTTTTTTCTTATAATCACATTTAATATTTTTATTTTTTATTCATTTAAAGCTAAAATGTTAGATTATGGGCAGCACAGTTATATATTAAGTTGCACCTAAAGTGAATGGTTTGTCTTGTTGCTATTTTATTCATTCCTAAGCCACGATTTTTGTCTGTGGATACGATCAATTTTAATCTCTTATTTGAACTAGAGGTTTAGTTTTATAGTTTCTCTTGATTTATTTTCTTCAATGTCATGGCAGACTTGAACCCCATTCTTAAGTCAGAATGTACTGAACCGAGCTGAAATCAGTATTGCTTCAGTCTTTGATGTTTACCAAGACTGTTAGCCTGTCCTCTGTAAGCTGCAATGTCCCCAAAATTGCCTCCTCGTGTAGGTTTATATGATGATAACATTAACTGGTAACAGATCTAAATATCTTGGAAATTCTTTTTTATTAGCTTGTTGCTTCTAGTACTACTTGGAGATAGGAGTATCCTTTTACTTTTTTTAGTTTTTGCCTCATTGTCTGTTTGAATATTTTCTGTGTCTGCAAGCAGGACAGTTTAGCTAACACGGTAGTTGGTAGCCTTGGCTATTTGTGTAGTCAGTTTTACTTTGTTCTTTTTTCTTTAGCTGCATTAACTAATTTTTTTTCCCGTTTCTTAATAGTATTCAGTAATCCAGTTTGATCATTTTGTTTTTAATAATGCTTTATGGTTCACGTTTATAAGGCTTTCAAGCTATTTGTGTATTACATTGTTTGCAAAGTTTCTAATGTGTCAGCCTTGACACATTATTGCATCTTTCTCCATGGAGAACTTCGGCCATAATTTTGTTACAGTTAACTGATAAGTATATAGATATTTGTAATTTTGCACTGTAGAAACTGCTTTTATTTGTATGCCCAACTTTTTCTGGAGATTCATGCGTAGTCAAGTATCTTGAGCTGCCATCATCCGTCTTCTGTCTCTTGGTGCAAGTTCCCTTCTCCTTAAACATTCAGGTACCAAATCAAGAGTTTACTGTGAGAATTATTTACAAAATATTATTGCGTACAATTTAATCTGTTGTCAACTATTCCTATACTCACTTACTGTAGCTCTAATAAAATTAACTATGCTCACTTTAAATACATTTTCTAAATAGTATTTTTTGGAAACTATTTTTACCTTTATTCTGCTATTTCTCTTTGCTATTCTTCTGTTTTGCCTAATAGATGAATGTGAGAATAGTGTACACGTTACATTGAACGAGTGCCACAGATATATGTACTTGTTTTATAGTTTTGTTTTGTGTAGTTTATCTTTGTTTTTATGACTCTTGTTTCATGTATTATTGTAACTCTGAATAGCTTTTCTCTTTTGGCCTCTGATGCAAGGGGTTCAATACCTAGTCTGACTTTCCAAGTAAACACAAATAAATACATTTCGGCCATTGTATGGTTGTTGCATCCCTTCTCTGTATTTGCAGCTGTTAACCGCGGATTGTTTTTAAGATTAGCACTTCTCTTCTACTACCTTTTCTGGACTATTTTGACTTTATTTTCATACCTTTTCCAAAAAAGTTTTCTTTTGGTCTGTGAATGAATATCCTCTTGGAATTTTTTTTTTTTTTTTTGGAGTTTAAAACCTGTTTTGTTCTAAGGAACTATACAAACCTTAAACTAATAACTGGTTAACCTATGAGCTTAAACCTCTTCTACAACTCTGAGACGAGGTATGGCAGTCCTGGAAAGCACTTCCTACTTTTATAAACAGACTTCACAACCTTGCCAAACAAGCTATACACTGTAAGTCATCTGACGAAATCATACCAAACCTCACTAATAAAATCGCTCAACAACACTGGAAATAGGTCAGCCATCTTACAGGATGGACACGTTTTCCCCTACATGCATTTCACATCCTTTCAACTTTCTGCATCGGATTTCCTTTCTGATTTCAGCAACCATCCCATCCCTTTCTCTAGCCATTTCCAAACTGCATCTGTCACTCCCACCTCCCTCCAAACAGCCCTTCTTTCTTCCACAGAATGACCACATCCAAGGACATCCATCCTCTTCTTGAACAGATTAAACATGACAGCCCCATGGGTACAGACAAGCTTCACCATTGGTTTATTTATCACTATAGAGACAACATCATAACACCATTGATCCGTATCCTGTGTAGTACGCTTAGTGTTGTGTAATACCTGGAAAAAATGCCATTGTAAAACCTCTCCATAAGAAGCTGAGCTCATTAGAGTTGTGGCCCATTTCTATTCTCCCTACCCTAGGCAAGTTCTGGAAAAAATGTATTTACTTGAAGCTCACTCAGTACATCATCCAGTACCACCTTCTCACTCAAAATCAGCATGGATTTTGGTCTGGTTGCAGTACATCTGCAGCTATCCGGACACTCGGTGACCAACATCCTTCTTGGAAAGGACAAAGGCTTGATGACTGCAGTCATTGTTATTGACCTTATCAAAGCCTTTGATTTTGTTAATCAAGCAATTCCCCTACACCATCCCATTGAAATAAAGATTAGTGATGACTATGGGGTCTGGATCCCTCTTCAGGTCTCTTGTCTCACCTGTCCAGACTACCTCACACAGACATACAATCCCTCAAGTTTATTTATTTATTTATTTAGTTATTTATTGGCATTTGTTGACTGGGAAAGTCCATTGGTTCCAACAACCCATTTTCAGTGGAACCCTGGGGAGAAAAGCTCCCTACAATCACAGAACTTTTTACATAACATCAGCTTAACTTTGAAAGTCAAGAAAGTTTTTACATAATACAAATTGAAGTAGATATACAAGACAAATACGTATTATACAATACAAGAAAATAAACCCAGTGTGTTAAATTTTTAGTAATTCTGTTTGTATATTCTCATAAGTAAGAATACTGTTTAATCAATTCTGTTTATTCAGCCACAGAAATAAAGAAAGCAAGAGAGATTGGATACGAAGACAGTGTAAATTGCAACTATATTAAGTTAGTAAAAGTATTTGTAGTGTATAGTGGCCATAACCACTAACCGCCTGGTTTCTCAACTTCCTGTGATGGCTAGACAGTACAGGCTTTCTGCCCAGGTTTTAGACATCCTTACATCTTCACCAAAGGATTCCACTAAGAAAATATACAAGGGCAAATGGACAATATTTTCTGTTTGGGCCAGTGGGAGACACCTTAACCCCTTTTCAGCACCTGTTCCATATAGATTTTTAGGCTTTCTTTTTCCATAATGAAGTGAATTACTCCACAGTCAAGGTACAATTGCCTGCAATATTCAGTTATGTAGGTAAAGATCATTTGTCTTTGGCATCCATTAGGCTATGCAAAGCTTTCCTCAAAGGTATGTTCTTACTCAGACCACCTATCAAGGTTCCCACTCCTCCTTGGAATTTGACAGTTCTTGTCTTAATGGTTTCCTTTTGAACCTGTGGCAAAAGCTGATTTGGAAGTTCTTATCCTAGAGAACCAGTTTTATAGTTGCTATTACATTTGCCAGATGAGTATCTGAACTCCACGCATTGCTTTGCCATCCACCTTGTATCATTTTTCATAAAGACAGGGTGTCTGTGTGCCAGCACCTCCTTACTCCTGAAAGTAACTTCAGAATTTGTCATTAAGTTAATTAATTTACCAGTTTTCTTCCAGAAATTCTCCGGTAAAGAGGAATATATGCCGCATTTGTTGGATGCACACAATCAACTGAGGTTCTATCTCTATATAACAAAAACCTTCAGGAAATCTGCTCAATTGTTTGTTTCTTGTCCAGAAGCTACTTTGGGACAGTCTGTGTCTAACGTCACTTTAGCACGGTGGCTCACTGAATGTATTTTTCCTGTTTATAAACAAAAGTTTTAACTAACCAAACCCACCACAAGTTAATTCCAGAAGGTTGGTTTCCACTTCCTCTGCTTTTCTTATCCATAACTTCTGTAGGTACCATTTGTGCTGCTTCTATTTGGTCCAGTGCTCATAACTTCATAGATCATTACAAGCTGAATATCCTTTATAAGAACAGGGCAACATTTAGTTGTGCCATACTCCTGAATATCCTTCCATGAGGTCATCCTGGAATTGTATTAGCTGGGGACCCAGTGGTTGAGGAACGAATGAAAAAAAACACCAGATGCAAACTTGCCTTAACGATGCATCTTTGTTGTCTGTTTTTGTCCTTCCTCAAACTACCCTCTCTCCTTTTCCCCTTTCCATTGATAGGAGATACTGCTGTGCTTTCCTGGTGTGACCTGGAGGTATACCCGCTCAGTCTTTTTCCTGACTTCGCTCCAGATACATTTGCCTTCATGTTTCTAAACTTTTCTAGTTATCTACAGGTCTGTCTTTACTATATAGTAATATCAAGGGACAAACTCGATCTGAGGTAATGTGGGGTTTGATGGGGACTGTGGGTAAAGGGGGGGGGGTTGAGCTACAGATCCAAAGTCTCAGAAATGGCTGAAGTTGGATCCAAGGTTGATCCTTAATCCATTGGCTGAGGAAGGATGAAAACCGACAACACAGATTTATCATTATGATGAGTACATAAATTTTGCTTTTTTACCTGCTTAGTAGGTAGAGTTTGGAGTATTGGTAAAGGGTATAGAGGGGAAAACAAATTTAGTAGTGTCTCGGCAGGGAAGGCTGAGTGTACCTAGGTAATGGTGTGCGTCAATTAATGCTTGCTGCAGATGTCCTTCATGGATGCATCTGCAGTCATAACAAATGGGTTGTCCTGTCGTCAGGCAGCCCTTCGGTCGGCCGGATTCCAAAGTCTGGGTCCGGCCGCTGATGTCGCACTTCACCCGACGTCATCTCTGCTGGTCTTCGGGTATAAAGGCATCAGCCGACGCCATTTTCCTCAGTCTTTCTTGCCGCGTGGCGCCCGAAGCAGAAGCTGTTCGCAAGTGCCGGTCGGTCCGATCCAGAGATTACTACTACCGAATACTACTAAGACTTCTAAAAGCTAAGTACCCGTTGGGGACTCTTTCTTGCCTCAGCCGATGTCAGAAAAAGTCAATAACTGTTTAACTTGTGGGAAACAAATACCTCATAAAGATTTCCACTCTTACTGTCTGCCTTGCTTAGGCCCAGACCACGATGTAGCAGCCTGTTCGGCCTGCGCTTCCTTCAACTGACGAACGCTCAGGCGTCGGTCGGAGTTTGCTGAACAATTTTTCGGCTCAGACTTTGCTTACATTATGCCGTCGGATCCTCCGACTACCCAAATTGTTAAAAAACGCAAGGAAAAAGACCGACACTCGCGGTCCGCGGTTTCGGCCGAAACCACGGTTAAGCAAGCCGCGAGTGTCTCGGTTTCGGCCGAAACCGAGAAAACTGGTCAATCCTCAGCCGAATCCATGGCTACTACTGAGGCTCCTGCTACCTTACCTGAATCGGCCTCAGAAATTTTGCCTACAATTGTGGTTTCTAGTGAGTTATCAGACACCATCCCTTTGGATGTTTCTACCCCAGCACGTGGTGCTGCTAGACCCCCTGCAGCCATGTCTATCAAGGCCTTTGCCAGGGCTAAAGCAGCCAAATCTGCTAAGTCAGTGCCTGTTAAACCTCCCTCACACAGGCCCACCTCTAGTTCACAAATGCTTACTCTGGCAGAAGATTTAATATCCTTAATTAGGGGATCCCAATCTCACCCAGACAGGGCCTCTCAGCCCCCAGAAAAGAGACTTAGGACAGAGCCCCCCGAGCCAGTGTCCTCTGATGATTCTGGGGATGACTCCGACATTACAGAACAGCCAGAGGATCCTTTTTCTACTTATGAAGACTCCGATGCTGAAGAATCCATTCCAGCTGCCTCTCCACCAGAGGAATTTTCCTTTGGGGAAACCTTACATGCCATGAGAGAACAATTTCAATGGCAGGGACAAGATTTCTCAGATTCAAGAAAAGGCTTAGGACCTTTCTGCATTTACCACAACATAGGCCCTTAGCTATACCTCCTGTTTTGCCTGTTGTGGATGATGCATTTAATGATGTCTGCACTGCTCCTGATTCTTTACCTCCAGCCCCTGCCAAACCTGATAGATTTTACAGGGTCCCAGACACTCATCACCACCTGTACAAGGCCCCACTGGCAGACCCCGAAACTATTTCCCAGGGGCCTAAGGCAGTAGCCTCGACCACAGCAAAAAACCCTATTCCTTCAGAAAGGGAATCCAGGTCCTTGGACAGATGGGGAAAAAGTTTACACCTCTGCTACTCTCTCAGCTAGAGCTTTAAACTGTCAGTTTCACATGATCCAATACCAAGAGTTTATGCTTGATCAGTTAACTAAAAAAGTATCCTCTGATGAATCTATAGATAAGAAATATGTATTAGAAATGGTGAATAACATACAACAGGTTAGTAACCATTCCTTAAAATGTGGCTATGATGCACTGGAGGCTTCATTTAGATCAGCCATGACTGGCACAGTGATAAGAAGACATGCATGGTTGAAAGAGCAGGTCTTACCGGATCATGTTAAAGCTAAGCTATTAGATGCTCCTATGGATAAGGCCAGTTTATTTGGTACACCTGCCCAGCAGGTAATGAAGAAAATGGAAGAAAAGGCAAAATCTTTACAAACAGTTAAAGATTTCTTACAGGTTCAGCCCCCAAGGTTTAGCAGGAACTGGCCTGCCAAAAATTGGTCCTTTCCTGACTCCGCAAGATCCCAAAGGGGCAGGAATAGACTCTCCAGAGGCAGAAATCAATCCAGAGGAGGTGCCTACAGAGGACGACAGTGGCAAGGTAATAACAGAGGCACAGACAAAACCACTACCACTGCAACAGGACAATCACAGTGACTTGGCTCTAACTCCGCCTACCAGGGAGCAAATAGCAGCACCATTAGGCAGAAAGTTAGCCTTATTTTCGAAAAATTGGCACTGTATCACAAAAGACAAGTGGATTTTGCAAACCATAGACCAAGGCTACCGGTTCCACTTCCACACCTTACCAGTAAAAAGAGGAATGCCAAACCTGCCTCCAAATCAGAAATTAGAAGCTCTACAGCAGATAACGGAATTAACAAAGATGAGAGCTGTGGAAAGAGTACCAATAACAAAACAGGGCAAAGGATTCTATTCCAGACTCTTCCTAGTACCAAGAAAAGAAAAAAGTTGGAGACCTATTCTCGACCTGTCCATCTTAAACACATATATCATTGTCCCAAAATTCAAAATGCTGACCCTACAGCAACTTCTTCCCATGCTGGGCAAGGAGTGTTGGCTGGTAACTCTAGATCTCAAGGAGGCATACCTGCACGTCCCCATTCGACCAAATTGCAGAAGATACCTCCGATTTCTTGCAGGATCAGAGCATTATCAATTCTCAGCATTGCCCTTTGGCTTATCTACTGCGCCCAGAGTATTCACAAAATGCCTGGCATCAGTAATCGCTCACTGCAGACTACAGGGAATCCAAATTTATCCATACCTGGACGACTGCCTGCTACAAGCGGACAACAAAAGCAAGCTGACAACAGATTTACAAAGGGTCATTTACTTGCTACAAGCCCTGGGATACACAGTCAATTTTCAAAAATCAAGGCTGATACCATCCCAAACAAGAACATTCTTGGGCGCGGAATTGGACACAGTAAAACAAATGGCATTCCTAACTTCAGAAAAACAAAAAGAACTCCCTCTTTACTTCTTGGCATTAACAAAACAGAACAAACTAACAGTAAGAAAAGTTCTGCAGGCCTTGGGCTTCATGGCATCATGCATAATCTTGGTCCCACATGCCAGACTGCATATGAGAAAACTACAGTGGTACCTAAAGAATTTATGGTCTCAACACAGGCACAGCCTAGAAGCAGAAATACCACTAATCCCATGCCTAAAACAGGAGTTCCTATGGTGGGTCAAGCATGCCAGTCAAACCCAGGCCTATCCTTCCACAACTTTCGAACAAGCCAAACAATCACAACAGACGCCTCAGACCTAGGATGGGGGGCGCACATGCTGGACAAATGCGTACAAGGATTGTGGACTCAGGACCAGCTGCACCTGCACATAAACCAAAAAGAAATGCTGGCATTAAAACTGGCAATCCAAAAATTCAGACCATTCCTCAAAGAAGGCCATTTGATGATAAGGACAGACAACACCACAGTCATGTGGTACATCAACAAACAGGGAGGCACTCATTCATACCCCTATGCAGAATGACTTTGGACCTATGGAATCTGGCACTCAGCTACAACATCCAGTTACAGGCAATATTTGTACCGGGAAAAGAGAACACCCTAGCAGACATGTTAAGCAGAACCACCTCGGATGCTCACGAATGGATGCTACACCCGGACATCTTCAAGACCATCACAAAGAAATGGGGAATGCCACAAATAGATCTATTCGCTTCCCCTCTCAATCACCAGCTCAAAAAATTCTGCACAAGGACATTCCACCCACTTGCATGGAAGGTGGATTCGCTCTCCTTCAGCTGGAAAGGTCTGACAGCATATGCATTTCCACCTCTTCCTTTGATACACAAGGTATTACTGAAAATCAAAGAGGAACGTCCAAGGATAATCCTGATAGCTCCGAACTGGCCAAGGCAACACTGGTACCCATTGCTGAGGAGCATGTCTCAGGAGAAAATGTGGTCAATACCCCTGATGCCTTTGATGTTAACTCAGAAAAACTACAGCATCATGCACCCAAACCTAAAAACTTTGCAACTGACTGCCTGGAACATCACATAGCAGCAACTAATCCAAATCTTTCCCAAAGGGTTAAAGACATTATCCTGGAAGCCCGCAGACCTTCAACAAGAAGGAACTATGCAGGAAAATGGAAAAGGTTTGTCATTTGGAGTGCTGAAAGAGGAAAAGATGTGTCGAATATAGATATTGCTAACATTCTGGAGTATTTGGCAGAGCTTCTACATACAGGCCTGTCCTATTCCTCCATCAAGATACATGCATCAGCTATCTCAGCAGAATACAGCTTTGATCCACCTGTCTTTTCACATCCTTTACTCAGGCAGTTCCTCAGAGGGATCAAGAATGTAAAACCTCCTAGGAAACCACCATTACCAGCATGGGACTTGAACTTTGTGCTAGAAAAGTTGACACTCCCTCAGTTTGAACCAGCAGCAACAGCAGATCTACAGCACCTGTCATGGAAAACTGCTTTCCTACTGGCAATTACCTCAGCAAGGAGGGTTTCTGAACTACAGGCCTTAATGGCAGTACAACCCTTCCTAATCTTCCATCAAGATAGGGTGTCCATGAGAACTAATCCTACATTTATGCCTAAGGTGGTATCCAGAGTGTCTTTAAACCAGGCAATCCACCTACCTACCTTCTTCCCCAATCCACAAAACAGAGGGGAAAGAATGCTGCATACCTTGGATGTACATAGACAGCTACGCTACTTCCTGGACAGAACCAAAAGTAACAGAAAAACTGACCAGCTTTTTGTAGCCTATGCAACAGGAAGGGAAGGAAAAGCAATTTCCAAACAGACAATCTCCAACTGGATAGGAAATTACATAAGATTCTGTTACTCCTTCCATGGAAAACCAATTCCACAGAACATAAGGCCTCATTCTACAAGGGCTACAGCCACTACCACAGCTTTCTTACGAGGAGTGGCAACCAAGGACATTATTGAGGCGGCTACTTGGACCTCCGTGCATACATTTGCCAAGCATTATAATTTACCTCTGTATTCTAGATCCCGAGCAGGGTTTGCCACTGCTGTACTGCAAGGGATCCTAACCACACCATAATTTCTTCTTCCTCCTCCCCTAGTTGGCTATGGTATTCTACCCATTTGTTATGACTGCAGATGCATCCATGAAGGACATAGTACAGTTTTGTACCTACCATAAATGTAGATGTCCGAACTGGATAGCATCTGCAGTCAGGATTACCCACCCTCCTCCCCTCTGTGGTACTCCTAGGGTATTTACCCTCCAAATAGCTAGCTGGGGGGGGGGGGAGTCTCTTATGGTGTATTTGTTTGTATATATGTACATACATGCTTATTTTTTGTGTTTGCCTTCTATCCTTTTGGAAACATTGGCATTTATCCAAAATTTAGCCTTCCAAGAGGGCAACTGGCATCTGGGGCAAGAAACACTGAGGAAAATGGCGTCGGCTGATGCCTTTATACCCGAAGACCAGCAGAGATGACGTCGGGTGAAGTGCGACATCAGCAGCCGGACCCAGACTTTGGAATCCGGCCGACCGAAGGGCTGCCTGATGACAGGACAACCCATTTGTTATGACTGCAGATGCTATCCAGTTCGGACATCTACATTTATGGTAGGTACAAAACTGTACTTTCTTTTATATGACATTATTCCTCAGCTTGAAATTTTCTTGATGTTTCAGTTTTTTTTTATATAAAATATTTCTTCTTTACATTTATCAAGGCAAAATACTGATGTTAAGTTGTCTATCTCGCCTTCATTCTTGCTGGATGGGTTCGGAGCCGACCTCGGCTCCGACTCGGCCACTCTAAAAGCTCGAGAGTTGGTTCCACCGGCTCGAGGCTCCCCTTATATCCCACAATGCTAGGCGAGAGTTACCCCAGATCTCGTTTGCCGCTACAGCTTCGAGGTTGGTTTTCTACCGGTTCTTGGTAAGTGACTTTTTCTTGTGTAATTTAGTCTTTCAAAACCCCTTTAATTTTAATATATTTACTTATTTCCCTTAGTTTAGAGAAATTTTTATCCCCTTCCAAAAAATTTCCGTTTTTTTCCTTAAGAACCTTAGGTTCTTCCCTCGGGCCTACAGGCCTTTTCTCTTCCCTAGTGGAGTGTGTGTGTATTATTTTATTTTAAAAATCCTAGTTAGTGATTTTTATTATAATTTAACTTGACAGGGTGTAATTAGTGTGTTTGTGTGTGTGTTTGTTTACACCTGTTTAAAATGTCTAAAGAAGCAAAGGTCTCCGGATTCAAGAAGTGTGATGCGTGCTGTCAGAAAATGTCTCTGACAGACGCTCACACTCTTGTGTCTACTGTCTGGGGCCTTTGCACCTGCAGGACTCCTGTGCTGTGTGCCATGGCTTCAGCCCCAAGGTCCTGCAGGAAAGAAAAAATAAATTGATACTAAGAGGCTTACTCAAGCCAGAGGATTCCCTATCTGTTTCAACAGGAAGCCCTCTAAGGCATCTAGGTCTTGGCTCCGACTACTGAGCCGAGACCTAAGGTTTCTCAACCTCTGCCTTTATCGGCTCCGGCTGGAGCCGATAAGTCTCAGTCCACAGTTTCTGTGGCTCCTCGGCTCGGCTGGAGCCGAGGTAATAGAGTTCCGTGTCGGCTCGACCAGACCTTCAGAGCCGACAGCTAGGAAGAGGTCCAGGTCACCATCTCTTGGCTCCGTTCATTCGGCTCCAGGATCTCCCTGCTGTCTGAACGGAGCCAAAGATCTCACTCCTCTAGGTCATCGAGGCTGTCGGATCATGACCTTCAGAGGGTAGTGAGTCGACTTCTTAAGTCCGAGGCACTGGCCCGGTGGCTTCAGAGCCCGACTCATGAGTCGATGCCTGCCCCGTCCAGCAACATCCTCCTCGACTCTCTTGAGCTCGGAGCCGGGTCGTCGGAACCCAGACTGTGATAGCGTCGGAGCCGGTACAATTGTCTTCGGCTCCGTCGTCGGCTCCGCTTTCTTCCTTGGAACAATCTCGGCGGTCTTCCCCCGTCGGCTCCGAGGGGTGAGTGGCATCGGACCCTTGTCCGACCCCCCTCTCCCTCTTGGTGCTTCGGCGCTGGTGAGTTCGGCTCCGACATCGGCCTCGGAGCCATCACTGTCGGTGCCGAGGGGGGTTCTTAGCTTCTCGGAGCGGGGACCTCTGGCTCTGCCTGACAGGGGTGCATTCGAGGTCATGCGGAGTGTGTTAGAGCCTGGCTCTACTCCACAGTCGGCTCCGTCCGCCCCTCCCTCTACGGTGCCTCAGGCTAAGTCGACTCACTCCCTCATCCCGGACCGCAGAGAGCCAGCTCCTCAGGAAGCGCCTGTGGGATTTCATCCTCTTCCGAGGCCTCTCCTGATTTGGCAGAAGAGCCCCCTCGGAAGAGGAAGTGTAAGAGGAAACACATTGACTCACCTGAGTCCATCACATCAGACACAGATTTGGATGATTCTGAGGGTTCCCCCCGTTCCCCTTCTGAAGATGTCTCATTTGCAGACATTCTGGAGATCCTGAAACAGGGGAAATTGGCCAGCCCTCAACCCTTCGGAGGATGAATCTGTGTATCTTGAGGCGTTTGGCTCTCGTCCTTCCACCTCCTGGGTGTCCCCCCCTTTGACCCCCTCATGCAGGTGGTTGCTAAGAAGGCATGGACGGCTCCTGATTCAGTGGACCCCACTCCCAGGAGACCCTCCAAGTTCATAACAGCTCCAGCAGACAAACAGTTTTTAACAAAAGGAGTTTCTGTGGATGCTATGGTGGTAGCTGCTGCCACTAAGAAGGAGCTAGCTGATCCTTCAGTACCTGTCCATCCACCTAACAAGGAATCTAGGTCCATGGACAGGTACGGGAAGCGGATGTTCTCGTCAGCGACTTTTACCATGCGTTCGCTGAACTACCTGTGCCATTTTACTCGTCTTCAAAGGGACTTGATCAAGGAAGCCAGTGAAATGTTAAAGGACCCTACAGCTGCGGGTTTCCAAGATAAGATGAACACGCAGCTGGCTACCCTTAACTCCATAACCAACTCCTCCATGCGCCTTCTTTCTTACGCGGCTGATGGAGCGAGCAGAGCCGCAGGGACAGGTGTGGCCTTACGTAGGCTGCCTGGATGCGGCTATGCAATTTTGCGGACCCCTTCAAGACGTCTTTCACGAACTCCCCGTTTGATGGATCATCCCTCTTTGGTCCTCAAGTGAAAGAAACCTTGACTAGGTGCGAGACTGATGGCAAGACCCTTTCTGCCATCGGAGTCCGTTTTTCTACTCCTTCCAGGCCTTACCCCAAAGGCCAGAAAGGTGGAAAGATGTGGTTCCGTAAACAATCTCAAGGGACTTCGCCTGACGCACAGAGTCGTTTCCCGCCAGAGGCAGAGGCGGAATAACAATGGTAGACGCCGCCCTAGGGGCAGGGGGTCCAGAACCAGGGCAATCCGGAAGCCTTCCTGACAAGCCCTTCCAGCACCCCTGAGGTGTTGCCCGACTGCCCATCTTCGGAGGCAGCCGGGGGAAGATTGTCACTGTACCCAGAAGCCTGGCTATCCCTGACTCAAGACAAATGGGTACAGTCCATCATTTCAAGGCTATTCTATCCCCTTTCTTCGCTTTCCAAATCAGTCAAAAATCCCTTTCAGATGTTCCACCGCTCAAAGGGATCTAGCAGTTTTGGAGATTTCAAAACTGCTTGCAAAAAGAGCAATTCAGCCAGTTCCAGCAGACCAGCAAGGATCCGGAATCTACTCAAGGTTCTTTTTAGTTCCAAAGAAAACAGGGGACTGGAGACCAATTTTGGATCTCAGTGTCTTGAACAGATCAGTCAAGAAAACAAGATTTGGATGGTCACGCTGCAATCCATCCTTCCCCTTTTGGGCAAAGGAAACTGGATGTGCTCTATAGACCTTCGGGATGCGTGCTATCACATAAAAATGAACAGACGCTCCAGAAGATTCCTCCGCTTCATGCTGGGAACCAGTCATTTTCAGTTCAGGGCCCTGCCCTTTGGTCTCACCACTGCCCCGGTGTTTACCAAATGCATGGCAGTGGTAGCTTCTCACCTGAGACGACAAGGATTCCAGGTGTTTCCATATTTGGACGACTGGCTCCTCACAGCTCCCACCAAGCATCTCCTTCTGATGGCCAGAGATTACACTTTTCGCTTGTCAAAAGCTGGGTATTTCAATAAATTGCGAAAAGTCTGTTTTGTCGCCTTGTCGTACTATTACCTACATAGGCGCAAATCTAGATACAATAAACATGTCTGCAAGACTAACACATCAGAGAATAACAGACATTCACAAATTGGTATCACTCCTTTTCAACAACAACAGAATCAAAGCCAGGTTAGTTCTGAAGGTGTTGGGAATTGTGGCGGCCATACCTCTACTTCCATTAGCCAGATACCACATGCGGATCCTTCAATGGATGCTCTTTACTCAATGGTCATACCAGCAACTTCCAATGTCTCACACCATTATGATCACGCAAGCGTGCAAAAATCATCTCATGTGGTGGATGTCTTCCCCCCAGCTCTTGTCGGGAAGACCCTTTGTTCCACCTCCTCCGGTTGCTACTCTGACAATGGATGCCTCCCTGATCGGGTGGGGGGGGCATTATCAGGGCAGGACGGTCCAGGGCACATGGCAACCAAATGAATGCCACTTGCACATAAATGTTCTGGAGATGAGAGCAGTGCTTTTAGCGTTGCAAGCCCTTCAAGACTCTCTTCCCTTGGGAACGATTGCAATCCAGACAGACAATATGTCTGTAGTGTGGTACATCAACAAACAAGGCGGAACCAGATCATACCCCATGTGTCGAGAAGCACTCAGACTGTGGCAATGGGCGATTTCTTCTCAGCGGTTTCTGATAGCAACGCACATCCCCGGGAAGTCCAATCAAATTGCGGACAAGTTGAGCAGAGCCATACTCATGCCTCACGAGTGGTCTCTGAAAGACTCTGTAGTGAGAGAAATTTTTCTCAAGTGGGGTCAGCCTTGCTGCGATCTTTTTGCTACTCCCCAAAACAGCAAGTGCAGAGAATATTTCACTCTATTCCCTTTACCAGGCCAACCCAGCAGAGACGCTCTAGTCCAAGTTTGGCCCCGGGGACTTCTGTATGCATTTCCTCCTTTCCCACTGATCTCTCAAGTAATACAGAAAGCTATCGCTCAGAAGGCCTCATTGATCCTCATTGCTCCTTACTGGCCTCGACAAGTGTGGTTCCCCTTTCTACATAGTTTTCTCTTGGAGCGACCGTGGAATCTGGACCTAGTTCCAGATCTTTTGATCCATCAGTCGGGTCAGTTTCATCGCTCCCTCCCCTCTCTGAACCTCACTGCTTGGTTCCTCCAGTTCCAACCTTAGCCAGGCTTCCTCAATTATCTCACTCTGTTAGAGATATTTTGATAGCTTCCCATAAATCTTCCACTCGAAAGATTTATTTGAGTAAGTGGAAACGCTTCAGATATTGGGCTCAAGGAAAGGACATAGATCCTTTCACTGCTTCCATCCAACTAGTCCTTGATTTTCTAGCTGAACTCTTCCATGCAGGTTCATCTCCCTCTACACTTAAAGTTCAATTGGCAGCTATTTCTAACTTTCATGTGGGTATTTCTGAATCTGCCCTAATGTCCCACAAGCTCTGCAAAGCCTTTTTGAAAGGAGTTTTTCTTCTCAGACCTCCTATAAGAAATCCTCCTTCTCCTTGGGACCTAAATTTAGTTCTTGCTTCTTTGATTCTTCCCCCTTTCGAACCTGCAGTCTCCTGTTCTTTAAAATTATTATCATGGAAAACTCTTTTTCTGGTAGCTATTACATCAGCTAGAATAGTTTCAGAGCTTCAAGCACTCAGCTGTCGTCCTCCTTATCTTTTGTTTCATAAGGACAGAGTATCCTTACGAACTAACCCGTCCTTTTTGCCTAAAGTGGTCTCGACGTCAAATCTAAATCAAAGCATTGATCTACCTGTCTTTTTTCCAGAATACTCCAATAGGTCTGAACAAAAATTACACTGCCTGGATGTTCACCGTCAATTAAGGTACTACTTGGATAGAACTAAACAGTTCAGAAAATCTGATCAGCTGTTTGTCTCCTATGCGGAGAGCAGAAAGGGACTTTCAGTTTCAAAGGTATCATTATCCAGATGGCTAACATCTTTGATTTCCCTTGTATATGAAATTAGACATCAAAAGCTGCCTGATAAACCTAAGGCTCATTCCACCAGAGCTTTGGCTACTTCTTTAGCCTTCCAAGACAGACTGCCTATCGACACCATTTGTGCAGCGGCTACTTGGGCTACTCCTCACACTTTCATTTCTCATTATAAGTTGGATTTAGCTTCTAGGCATAGAGCTAACTTTGGTTCCACTGATGTCCTTCATGGATGCATCTGCAGTCATAACAACTGGGTTGTCCTGTCGTCAGGCAGCCCTTCAGTCGGCCGGATTCCAAAGTCCGGGTCCGGCTTCGGCTGATGTCGCACTTCACCCGACGTCATCTCTGTTGGACTTCGGGTATAAAAGCATCAGCCAACGCCATTTTCTCCAGTCTTTCTTGCCACGTGGCGCCCGAAGCAGAAGCTGTTCGCAAGTGCCGGTCGGTCGGATCCAGAGATTACTTCTACCGAATACTACTTCGAAGACTTCTAAAGCTAAGTACCCCGTTGGGAACTCTTTCTTGCCTCAGCCGATGTCAGAAAAAGTTAATAATTGTTTAACCTGTGGGAAACAAATACCTCATAAAGATTTCCACTCTTACTGCCTGCCTTGCTTAGGCCCAGCCCACGTAGCAGCCTGTTCGTCCTGTGCTTCTTTCAACCGAGCGCTTAGGCGCCGGTCGGAGTTTGCAGAACAGTTTTTCGGTTCTGATTTTGCGTACATTATGCCGCCGGATCCTCCGACTCGCATTCTGCCAAAAACGCAAAGAAAAGACCGACACTCGCGGTCCGCGGTTTCGGCCGAAACCATGGTTAAGCAAACCGCGAGTGTCTCGGTTTGCGCCGAAACCGAGAAAACTGATCAAAATACAGCTGAATCTATCTCTACAACTGAGGTCCCTGCTAACACTCTTGAATCGGCCTCAGAAATTTTACCCACTACGGTGCTTACCACTGACTTATCAGACACTATTCCCTTGGATGTCTCTACCCCAGCACGTGGTGCTGCTAGGCCTCCAGCAGCCATGTCCATTAAGGCCTTCGCCAGGGCTAAAGCAGCCAAGACTACTAAAACAGTGCCTGTTAAACCCCCTCAACCAGGCCCTCTTCCAGTTCCCAAATGCTTACTTTGGCAGAAGATTTAATTTCATTAATTAGAGGATCTCAATCTCACCCAGACAGGGCCTCTCAGCCCCAGAGAAGAGACCTAGGGCAGAGCCCCATGAGCCAGTGTCCTCTGATGATTCTGCTGATGAATCAGACATAACTGACCAACCAGAGGCTCCTTTCTCCAATTTTGAAGATTCTGATGCTGAAGAATCCATTCCAGCTGCTTCCCCACCAGAAGAATTCTCCTTTGGGGAAACCTTGCATGCCATGCAAGAACAGTTCCAATGGCAGCAACAGGATTTTTCAGACTCCAGGAAAAGACTTAGGACCTTTTTGCACCTTCCACAGCACAGGCCCTTAGCTATACCTCCTGTTCTCTCTGTGGTGGATGATGCTTTCAATGATGTCTGCTCCGCCCAGATTCTTTACCCCAGCCCCTGCCAAACCAGACAGATTTTACAGGGTGCCAGATACTCATCACCACCTTTACAAGGCCCCTCTTGCAGACCCGAAACTATTTCCCAGGGTCCCAAGGCAGTAGCCACGACCATAGCTAAAAACCCTGTTCCTTCTGAAAGGGAAGCAAGGTCATTAGACAGATGGGGTAAAAGGTTTACACTTCAGCCACTCTCTCAGCTAGAGCTTTAAACTGTCAGTTTCACATGATACAATACCAAGAGTTTATGCTTGATCAGTTAACTAAAAAGCTAACCACTGATGAATCTCTTGATAAGAAATATGTATTAGAAATGGTAAATAACATACAGCAAGTTAGTAACCATTCTTTAAAATGTGGCTATGATGCACTGGAGGCTTCATTTAGATCAGCCATGACTGGCACTGTAATTAGAAGGCATGCATGGCTAAAGGAGCAAGCTTTACCGGATCATGTTAAATCTAAATTGCTAGATGCTCCTATGGATAAAACAAGTTTGTTTGGTACACCTGCCCAGCAGGTTATGAAGAAAATGGAAGAAAAGGCAAAATCAGTCCAGACAGTTAAAGATTTCTTGCAGGTTCAACCCCAAGGTTTAGCAGGAACTGGCCTGACTAAAATTGGTCCTTTCCTGACTCCACAAGACCTCAAAGGGGCAGGAATAGACGTTCCAGAGGCAGAAATCAATCCAGAGGAGGTGCCTACAGAGGACGACAGTGGCAAGGTAACAACAGAGGCACAGACTCCACACCTGCCACTACATCAACACAGCCACAGTGACTTAATCCTAAACCCGCCTACCAGGGAACAAATAGCAGCTCCTCTAGGCGGAAAGCTAACTTTATTTTCAAAAAACTGGCACCACATACCAAAGGACAAGTGGATTTTACGAACCATAGATCAAGGTTACGGTTCCACTTCCACACTTTACCAGACAAAAGAGGAATGCCAAATCTACCTCCAAATCAAAAGACAGAGGCTCTACAACAGATAATGGAGTTAGCAAACATGAGAGCTGTGGAGAAAGTGCCAACAGCAGAGCAAGGAAAGGGTTCTACTCCAGACTATTCCTAGTTCCAAGAAAGGAAAAAGTTGGAGACCAATTCTAGACCTGTCCACCCTGAATACTTACATCATTGTCCCAAAATTCAAAATGCTGACCCTACAGCAACTTCTTCCCATGCTGGGCAAGGAGTGTTGGCTGGTAACTCTAGATCTCAAGGAGGCATACCTGCACGTCCCCATTCGACCAATCTGCAGAAGATACCTCAGATTTCTTGCAGGATCAGAGCACTATCAATTCTCAGCATTGCCCTTTGGCTTATCTACTGCGCCCAGAGTATTCACAAAATGCCTGGCATCAGTAATCGCCCATTGCAGACTACAGGAATTCAAATTTATCCATACCTGGACGACTGCCTGATACAAGGAGACAACAAAAGGAAGCTGACAACAGATTTACAAAGGGTCATTTACTTGCTTCAAGCACTGGGATACACAGTCAATTTACAAAAGTCAAGACTGATACCATCCCAGACAAGGACTTTCCTGGGAGCGGAATTGGACACAGTAAGACAAATGGCATTCCTAACTGCAGAAAAACAAAAAGAACTCCCTCTTTACTTCTTGGCACTAACAAAACTGAACAAGTTAACAGCAAGAAAGGTACTGCAGGCCTTGGGTTTCATGGCATCATGCATAATCTTGGTTCCATTTGCCAGACTACATATGAGAAAACTACAGTAGTACCTAAAGAATTTATGGTCCCAACACAGACACAGCCTAGAAACGGAAATCCCACTAATACCATGCTTAAAACAGGAGTTCCTATGGTGGGCTCAGGCATGCCAGTCAAACCCAGGCCTGCCCTTTCGCAAGGGTCAAGCAAGCCAGACCATCACAACAGATGCTTCAGACCTAGGATGGGGGCATATGCTGGACAAATGCATTAAAGGATTGGGGACACCGGACCAACTGCACCTGCACATCAACCTAAAAGAAATGCTGGCAGTAAAACTGGCAATCCAAAAGTTCAGACCATTTCTCAAGGAGGACCACTTGATGATAAGGACAGACAACACCACAGTCATGTGGTACATCAACAAACAGGGAGGCACTCATTCTTACCCCTATGCAGAATATCTTTGGAGCTGTGGACCCTGGCACTCAGCTACAACATCCAGTTACAGGCAATATTTGTGCCAGGAAAAGAAAACTCTCTAGCAGATATGTTAAGCAGGACCACATCGGATGCCCACGAATGGCAGCTGCACCCGGATATCTTCAAGACCATCTCAAGAAATGGGGAATGCCTCAGATAGATCTATTCGCATCACCTCTCAATCACCAGCTCAAAAATTCTGCACAAGGACATACCACCCACTAGCATGGAAAGAGGACTCCCTCTCTTCCAACTGGAAAGGCCTAACAGCATATGCATTTCCGCCTCTTCCTTGATACACAAAGTACTACTAAAAATCAAGGAGGAACGTCCAAGGATAATCCTGATAGCTCCAAACTGGCCAAGACAGCATTGGTACCCACTACTGAGGAGCATGTCTCGAACAATATGTGGCCAATTCCCTGATGCCTTTGATGCTAACTCAGAACAACTTCAGCACCATGCATCCAAACCTAAAACGCTGCAACTGACTGCATGGAACATCACATAGCAGCTGCTAATACAGAACTTTCACAAAGAGTTAAAGACATTATTCTTGAAGCACGCAGGCCTTCAACTAGAAGGAATTATGCTGGGAAATGGAAAAGGTTTGTCATTTGGAGTTCTGAAAGAGGAAAGATGTATCAAACATAGATATGCCTAACATTCTGGAGTATCTGGCGAACTACTTCATTCAGGCCTGTCCTACTCCTCCATCAAGATTCATGCATCAGCTATTTCAGCAGAATACAGCTTTGATCCACCTGTTTTTCACACCCTTTGCTCAGGCAGTTCCTCAGAGGAATCAAGAATGTAAAACCTCCAAGGAAACCACCATTGCCAGCTTGGGACTTGAACTTTGTGCTAGAAAAATTGACACTATCACCTTTTGAACCAGCAGCAACAGCAGACCTACAACACCTGTCATGGAAAACTGCTTTCCTACTGGCAATTACTTCAGCAAGGAGGGTTTCAGAACTACAGGCCTTAATGGCAGTGCAACCCTTTCTAATCTTCCACCAAGATAGAGTGTCCATGAGGACTAATCCTACATTTATGCCTAAGGTGGTATCCAGAGTGTCTTTAAACCAGGCAATCCACCTGCCTACCTTCTTTCCCAACCCACAAAACAGAGGGGAAAGAATACTGCATACCTTGGATGTACATAGACAGCTACGCTACTACTTGGACAGAACAAAAAATGGCAGAAAGACTGACCAACTTTTCGTAGCCTATGCAACAGGAAGGGAAGGAAAAGCTATTTCCAAGCAGACAATCTCCAAATGGATAGGAAATTGCATACGATTCTGTTACTCCTTCCATGGAAAGCCAATTCCACAGAACATAAGACCTCATTCTACAAGGGCAACAGCCACTATCACAGCCTTCTTACGAGGAGTGGCTACCAAAGACATTATTGAGGCGGCTACTTGGACCTCCGTGCATACATTTGCCAAGCATTATAATTTACCTCTATATTCCAGATCCCGAGCAGGGTTTGCCACTGCTGTTCTGCAAGGGATCCTAAACACACCATAATTTACTTTTATCCTCCTACCCTAGTTGGCTATGGTATTCTACCCAGTTGTTATGACTGCAGATGCATCCATGAAGGACATAGTACAGTTTTGTACCTACCATAAATGTAGATGTCCGAATTGGATAGCATCTGCAGTCAGGATTACCCTCCCTCCTTCCCTCTGTGGTACTCCTAGGGTGTTTACCCTTCTAATAGCTAGCTAGTGGGGATTTCTTTCATGGTGTATTTGTTTGTATTTATGTACATACATGCTTATTTTTGTGTTTACCTCTATCTTTTGGAAACATTGGCATCTATCCAAAATTTTTAGCCTTCTATAGGGCTTCTGGCATCTGGGGCAAGAAACACTGAAGAAAATGGCGTCGGCTGATGCTTTTATACCCGAAGTCCAACAGAGATGACGTCGGGTGAAGTGCGACATCAGCCGAAGCCGGACCCGGACTTTGGAATCCGGCCGACTGAAGGGCTGCCTGACGACAGGACAACCCAGTTGTTATGACTGCAGATGCTATCCAATTCGGACATCTACATTTATGGTAGGTACAAAACTGTACTTTCTCAGGAGTCTGTTCCGTTAGGCCACCCGGGACAAGGTGCTAGGGACACGGTCCCATCCAGCAAGAATGAAGGCGAGATAGACAACTTAACATATAGAAGTTATGTTCTTACCATAACGTTCCATGTTAGTTGTCTTCTTCTCGCCTTCTTCTTGCGTCCCACCCTCCTTCCCCCTGGCCTGGACAGACCTAGAGGAGTTGTGATTGTGACCTCTCTTTCTACCACCTCTTTCTTAGACATATGCTATTATGCATATTTCCTGGTTCAGGATGTAGGTCACCCTTCTTTCTTCCTGCTGTTAGAGGTGGACTCTGTTTTACAGTTTTTCCTGTTACTATTATAAGCTGGGGTTAGCTTACAAACGAGATCTGAGGTAACTCTCGCCTAGCATTGTGGGATATAAGGGGAGCCTAGAGCCGGTGGAACCAACTCTCGAGCTTTTAGAGTGGCCGAGGTCGGCTCCGAACCCATCCAGCAAGAAGAAGGCGAGAAGAAGACAACTAACATGGAACGTTATGGTAAGAACATAACTTCTATTTATGTCATCTGAAATCATCTGAAAGTGGTTTAACCCCTTTTGTTTGTACTTCTATTTGTTTCTCGGATGAGCTATAACAGTTTTTAGGTTACCTGCAAAAAGGTGAGAGGTGATTTCGCAAAATAGCTTTCTTTTTTTTTTTTTTTATTTTATTAGTAATATCTTTATAACATTTATATACGGAGGGAGGTTAAATGCCAAAAAATGAATTATTGCATTCTTTAAGAAGTCATCTTCCCCAGGGAACTAGCATATTGACAATATGCCATTAAGAGATGACCCACTTGGTTTGGATTTGGGAACTTATGTGGACAGTGCCATAACTTTTGACCAACATGTATCTATTGTTGTAAGAAAGTACTTCTGTTTTGCACAGCTTTTAAACAAAGGGATCGTGTCTGAATCTAGGGATGCCATTGTTCCCCTTTACTCAGCCCTTACTACACCAATCATTGAATGTAATGCCTCCTTTGTATGTATCTACCCAGCCACATGCAACAACCGGAATGCCCACAGAGATACCTTACTAAAAGCATATAAAGCTTAAACAACATGTCTTGCATTACTTAAACAATGACTTAAAGCCCTGTCAGTATGCTGTGTATCTTGAGGACTGCTAAGAGGTGGCCTGTGTCTTGCATACAAGGAATCCTCTGACCCATTACTGATAAGTTTTGCTGCACATGAGCAAGTCAAGTGGCATCAGGAATACTCTGTCTAAGGATCTAAACCTCTTCTGCAACATCAGTAGAATGGTTTGAAGGGACAGGTATATGTCTCAGAGATTAGTGCTGCTGTAGAACAGAGACCCCATCCACATAAAACAAAGTTCATCCCTGTCCATATTCAAGCACAAATTATATCCATGGATGGGAAACAGAACATTTACCCCAAGACTGCCCTTGTAATAGTAAAGGGTAGAGACCGCTCCTAAATGCTTTATCCCATGCATGAGTTCCCTCAGATTATATGTGGTATGATCCAAGGTATTCTCATTAGGAGTAATATATAATTATCAACTATGGAATGGGTAAGGCCAATCCTATATCCAAATGGGATAGATTTTGAGCACAAAAAGGGAAACTGGATAGGCTTAAAATGGTCCATACAGACAGCTAGCCTAGTACTTGCCTATGAACCTTTATAGTTGTACTTGAATTTCAGCCATACAATAGTACAAAAGTTGAGTTACTATAGAGAAAGACGGGAACTGGTCACCATTATACTTATTTCATGACTTTGATCCATACTAGTGATTTCAAGAAAAAAATAATTCCGACACAAGTCATTGTTTAGAGGATTATTTCCAAACTCACCCCCTCAATTTGTTAATGGTATACATCATACACAATGAAAGACATAAGCATATTTGCATTGTTTGAACACAACAAAAGCAAAATGAAGGGATACTTGTGTCCTGTGAAATCCATATTTGTGTCCCATATTTGGCTCACTACCATCAATTTAAACCTCTTACAAGCAGTTTAAATGTTTTCGGTCCCTTTAATTTTATATACAGGTCAGACGTATTTTTATCAACCAGAGGAGAAGTTGTGGGCAGTAATTAATAAAGAATTGAAATAATTTATATGGGAAGGGACCAGGACATGAGTGAAGCAAAGTTGATCCTTCTAGTTGAACATGGAGGTTTAGGATTACCTGATTTAAAGGGATATTTTAGAGATACACATTAAAGCTCATGTATATAACACGAGCAGAGGGTTATAATTCAAAATGAAAACAGATGATGATGAACTGGGGAGAGGGTTGTTCATAAAGTAGCATAAAGTATTCTAAGAACTATACCAACACAAGCAAGGTGAAAGGAGAGTTGCCAATCAGGATGACTGCAAGGTACAGAAAAATAAGCAGGAGGGTCTGGAATTTAGAGATCTGGGTATTGGGAGCAAATAACTAGAAAGGAAAAGGTAATGGAATGGGAGGAGGCCAATAAGACATTTTGGACTGCAGGCTAGAGACAAGTATTGAATATTATAAAAAAGACAAAACAGTTTGGAGAGGGAGCTTTAGAAAAAAAGGAGCAAATTAAATAGAAGTAAATGGAAATTCCAAGAACATTACATGCAGAATAATGTTTAGGATGATGAGGAAAGAGATTTAACATAAGGCAAGAATTCAGCAATTTATGTAATGTTGGACTAATGGTAATTACAAAGGAAGTGTATGCAATTTATAATGTATGTAAATGGAAAAATATTAATATGATTTGTTTATTTTTAATTATGTTTGCCTGTATCTTAAGTGATTAAATTAAGACATTTTAGAAAAAAACTTAAACCTCTTCACAAGCAGGCCTTTCTGCTTAGTTCTTCAGTACACAGCGCTTCCTTGCTTCAGACCCTTCTTTTCCATATGAGCAGGTTTAGAAAATCAAGCCATGTAACAGGTCCCTAGTCTTCACTTGTAGACTCCTCAAGCCATGTAGGGAAGTAAATACTGTGGGAAGAAATAGCCAGGGAATTGTTATGGCTAGGCTTTCATAGGCCCTAGGGCCGATAGCCTAGTACCAGCGTATGTAATGGGTCCCTAGCCTTCACTTGCAGCCTCCTCAAGCCATGTAATAGGTCCCTATCCTTTACTTGCAGATTCCTCGAGCCATGTAATAGGACCTAAGACTTCACTTGCAGACTCCTCAAGCCATGTAATAGGTCCTTAGGCTTCACTTGCAGACTCCTCAAGCCTAGTTAGTGATTTCCTATAAAGATACCCAGACAGCTACCTGATTTTTCTAGAGCACCTGCCAGTAGTTCTCCTTTTTCTGTTCCATCTCTGACAGTATCAATTAACATTACATTCGAGTGACGTCTCCAGGTCCATCTGCACCTAACTTCTATGGACGCCTCTGGATGTCAAATGCTATGTACAAGGTTTTAAACTATTTTATTCTAAAGCTTACAGAATGGCAAATTCAACTGCATTAATATCTGACCTCTCTCTAGTGCAGGTAAAGAGATATTAAATGTTGTTTTTTTATTGTATTAATTTATATAGATATAATTTTCACATTTTTCTAAATATCTTGACAACCAAGTAACATTGACAGAACTCCTTAGCCTCATATGAAAGCTCTCAGCTAGATGAATAAAATGCTACAAACAAGTATGTGTGTACCATGAGTGGTTGTTGAGATATTGTAAGTTGTTTACAAAATATTACAAACTTTACAGGTACTGTGTTTACTGTGACTTAAAAATTCAGTTTAAGATCTAGAACCTAGGGAATATTACCACTGTAAAAATAGTTTGTGCTGAAGTATTTGCCATTTATACTTTCATAACCCATATGGTTCCAGAGATATGAACATTTTGTTTGAAATTTGAGGACATAGTTTGATTCTGTCAAAAGGCTTTGGCTCCGCCCATTGGAAGTTACAATGCAAACTTTCCGATCTTCACTGGAGTGACTGAGTTAACTCCACAATTTTTGGCTTCATTTTTTGAGAACCTGCTTGTTCCCTGTTTGAGCTCCAGCCTCTCTTTCTATGCCTCATTCCTCCTTTTTATTTGAATCTGGCTTCATGTATATGTTATTGGGAATACAAACTTAATCTGAGGTATGTTCGACTGAGAGGGCATTATGGGTAAAGGGAAGAGCTCGAGAGTTGGATCTGCGAGTCTGGTAAAAGCAAGAAGCACGTTGGATATGTGAATCCGGTAAAAGCAGTCAAGTCGGATGAGATCCATCAGTTGAGGAAGAATTAAAGTGAATAATATAGATGCATTGTTATGGGTGAGTGCATAACTTTTGTTTTTGCCATCTTTGAAGTGCACACTGTACCCTGTGATTGCTTGCCCAAGCCATTTCCAGTTACTCACCTTCCATGCTTTTTCTGTACGATACCTGTTCTCCATTTCTGTGTCATATACTCTCACTATTCTTCTGTTACTATGCATATCCTCTTCAAGATAGTTGTACTGTAAGTAGGGAAGTTTCTCTCTCCCTCTCTCTCTCTCTTTTTTTTTTTTTTTTTTTTTTTTTTGCTTGCTGGAATTGTCTCACTCCAGATGTTCTTCGTGTTTCACTGTTGCAGTTATTACATTTGGGTAATCTGCTAGCAGGTTGCCCTCAGTCGGCCTGAATAACAAAGTCTTGGGTCCTGCGTCGGTTGCTGTCTCCTCTTCCATGACGTCAGGTCGTTGGGGGTATAAAACATGCAGCAGATGCCATTTTAATCAGTCTTTCTTGCTGTGCGGTGCCCGACGCAGAAGCAGTTCGCAAGTGCCAGTCAGCCGACTCCTGAAATTTTCGTGTTCGAGTTTCAGAACCGAAGTCTTCAAACTAAAGCTAAGTACTCCGTTAGGGAAACTTTTTCTTGCTCCTTACCGATGTCAGTAAAAGTTAATAATTGCATTACTTGTGGGAAGCAAATGCCTCATAAGGATTTTCATTTGTACTGTATTCCTTGTCTAGGCCCTGATCACAACGTGCCTTGCTGTCGGATTTTTGTGCTAAATTTAACCAATGTACTATTAAGCGTCGGTACATTTTTAGCTCTAAATATTTTGGTTCAAGATTTAACTACCCTGAAATGTCGTCGGTTAGCAATCCGACTACCGGAGTTCACAAAAAACACAAGGGAAAAGACAGAGACAGACCGTTGAGGTCCAAAACCGATGACAAAGCTTCTCCTAAGCCAGTTGTTGGTTCGCCGGTACTCAGTGAGGTGCTTTCGCAGCCCCTGATACCTGCTACTTTTGAGTCGCAGGCCTCTACCAAGACCCATTCGGAGTCTGGTATGCCGTGATATTTGCAAAGTATTGAACCTGCGGATGTCTCTCCCTTGGATGGGTCCGGAGACACTGAGCAGGCACCGGCTACTGAGGGTGTTTTCAAGCCTCAACATTTTTACATTAAACCGACGCCAGCAACAAAACCAAGGTCAAAAACAACTTCTATGTCTAAAAAACCGATGCATGAGCCACGTGCTCAGGCCCCTATGCCTAAAACAACAGATGATCAAAATGGCTGAGGATTTAATTACCTTGATCAGGGGTTCCTAACCCCCCCCCCCCCCCTCTTGCTAAGAAGCCTAGGCAAGGCACTGATTATGAATCTTCAGATCAGGTTTCCATTTCTTCTGATTCCTCTTCTGATCAGCAATTTTCTGTACCACCCTATGAGGATTCTGATGCAGAGGAATCCATCCCATCTGCATCTCCTCGTGAGGGTTACTCTTTTGGAGAGACTTTGCATACTTTAAGGGAACATTTTCACTGGGAGTGTCAGGACTTCTCTGAATCAAAAAAGAGGCTTGGAGATTTCCTTCTTCCTCAGCATAGGCCTTTGACAATACCTCCTGTATTAGACATTGTTGATGTGTTCTCTGAATCAAGCATGGCTCCTGATTCCCTGCCTCTGGATCCTAGAAAGCCAGACAGATATTACAGGGTTCCTGACTATCACAAATTTCTTTTCAAAAACCCAGCTGCTGATACTGAGACTATTTCTCAGGGTTCCTAGGGTGTTGAGGCTTCTACAGCCAAAAATCCTACCCCTTCTGAGATTCCAGGGAGCTGGATAGATGGGGTAAGAAGGTTTATACGTCTGCAACCTTGGCAATCAGGGCTTTAAACTGCCAGTTTCATATGCTTAAATATCAACAACATGTTATGGGCTTACTGAAACAGAAAATTATGTTGATTTCTGATTGTGTGGAAAATAAAGAGTTACAGGATTTATTGCATTCAGCAGAACAGGTTGGAAAGCATACTTTGCAATGTGGTTTTGATTCCTTGGAGGCTACTTGTAGGGCCGCCGTTACTGGATCTGTGATTAGAAGGCATGCTTGGCTCAAGGAGCAAAATCTGTCTGATGTTAAAGCTAAATTGTTGGATGCCCCTTTGCAGCATGATACTCTGTTTGGTAATAAGGCAGAAGAGGTTTTAAAGAAAATGGAAGACAAAGCTAAATCTATGCAAACTGTAAAAGATTTCTTGCAAGTGCAGCCACCCAGGTTCAGTAGGCACTGGCCTACTAAAAGTTAGTCCTTTCCTGTGTCCAGCAGAGCCACTCAGGGCAAATCCAGGTGCTCAGAAGGCTCCAGATATCAATCACAGGGTTCTTACAGGTCAAAGCAATGGGGTGCCTCCACCTCCAAATCTGGAGGAAATAAAGCACAACCCTACAGTAAGCAGTCTAAATGACTTTCCTCTACCATCTCCAAGCACTTGGCAGCCTCCTTGGGGGGGGAATTAGTACTTCATGCTCAAAATTGGCAGTTAATTACCCAGAACAGGTGGGTATTAAACATAGTATCCCAGGGGTACAGATTTAATTTCCATACTTTACCAATTCCAAACGGATGGCCGGATCTGCCACAAAACCAATGGGCAGAGGCCCAGAAACAAGTCATGTCCCTCATGGATATGGGGGCTATTCATCCAGTACCAGAAAAGGAAAAAGGACAAGGATTTTATTCAAGACTTTTCCTGGTACTCAGAAAAGGCAATTTATGGCATCCAATACTGGACTTATCGATTCTGAACACGTTCCTGGACATTCCAAAATTTGAAATGCTGACTTTACAACAGCTGCTGCCTGTGCTAGGCAAGAATGCTTGGTTAGTAACTCTAGACTTAAGAGGCATACCTGCATATCCCAATAAGGGAATCATGCCGAAGATACTTCCGCTTCAAAGCAGGTTTTTTGCATTAACCAATTCTCTGCACTGCCCTTTGGCTTATCTATTGCGCCCAGGGTCTTTACAAAGTGCCTGGCACCAGTAATTGCATTCTGCAGACAAAGAAGCATTCAAAGTTATCCTTATCTGGACGACTGTCTCATTCAAGCAGAGGACAAAAGGACACTCTTCTTCAACATTTGGCATTTGTAAAAAGGCTTCTAGCATGCCTAGGGTACACCATAAACGAATTGAAATCACAACTGGTACCCTCTCAAATTACATTCCTGGGTGCAAGCTTGAATACAACTGCCCAGATGGTTTACCTCACGCCAGACAAAGGCAATTGACAACATACTTCAAACAAATGGCAACAAAAACCCAGTTATCTGCAAGACAAATTCTGCAGGCTTTGGGGTTCATGGCATCCTGCATTCTACTAATTCCATATGCGAGACTGCATATGAGTAAACTTCAATGGTACCTAAAAAGTTTATGGAGTCAACATTGTCACAGCCTGGAAACAATGATTCCTCTCATTCCCTGCCTATAATAGGAGTTTCTTTGGTGGGCAGAGACATGTCACCAAAACAAGGCACTGTCATTCACTCTACCCCTGCCACCCAAACCCTAACTACAGACGCATCAGACTATGCTTGGGGGGCCCACCAGGCGGGGAGATGCATTCAAGGCAAATGGAGCCCAAACCAAATGCATCTGCATATCAACCAAAAAGAAATGCTAGCTGTTCAGAATGCTCTGACAGCCTTCAAGGACTTACTTCATCCAGGACAACTAGTGATAAAGACAGACAACACCACTGTTATGTGGTACATAAATAAGCAGGGGGGTACCTATTCCTACCCCCTTTGTAGACTAGCCATGGCCTTGTGGAACACAGCCTTGACTTACCAAATACATCTTCAAGCTCATTTCCTGCCAGGAAAGCAAAATACTGTGGCAGACTACCTAAGCAGAAATCTTATGGACCCGCACGAATGGAAACTGGATCCTCAAATCTTCAGCATGTTAACACAGAAATGGGGGAGCCCAGACATAAATCTATTTGCCTCTCCCCAAAACTATCAGTTGGACAAATTCTGCACAAGAACTCATCACAAAAAAGCATGGAAAGTGGATGCTCTATCCTTCAGCTGGAAAAGCCCATCAGTCTATGCCTTTCCCCGTCTGCCTCTACTCTCCAAAGTCTTACTAAAAATCAGACAGGAAAAAACAAAAATGATCCTAATTGCTCCGGACTGGCCTCACCAGCACTGATACCCGCTTCTAAGGAATATGTCATACCCTCCTCCATGGTACTTGCCTCAAACACCTCACCTACTGTCTCAGCAGAGCTATCAAATTCTGCACAATCGGCTCCAAACTCAGAATCTTGCAGCATGGCTAATCAACTAATTATTCATACCACATTTCTCAGTAAATCTGTGATGGATGTCATTTTGGAAGCCAGAAGGCCTAGTACTAGAAACTCTTATGCTGATTAAATGGAAGAGATTCTGTGCTTGGAACTAAGCATAAGGAATAGACACAGCAAAGCCCAATATTCCTCAGATTTTACAATACTTAACTGAAATCCTTGACAAGGGCCTATCTTTTTCTTCAATAAAAATCCATGACTCTGCCATCTCTGCTCATTACAACACAGAGCCTCCCCTCTTTTCTCGCCCACTGCTTTAAACAGTATCTCAGAGGGGCCAAAAATTTAAGGCCTCCCAGGAGAATACCAACTCTTGCATGGGACCTCAATTTTGTGCTGGAAAAACTCCCCCTGCCTCCTTTTGAACCAGCAGCTACTGCGGATATAAAATTTCTCCCTTGGAAGACAGCTTTTCTTTTGGAAGTCACTTCACCAAGAAGGGTTTCAGAACTACAGGCTCTCATGGCAGTGGAGCCTTTCATTATGTTTTACCCAGACAGGGTGGTCCTCAGGACCAATCCTTCTTTTATGCCTAAGGTGGTATCCAGTGTGGCTCTTAACCAGACCATTCACCTGCCAACATTTTTCCCAAATCTGCAGAACAAGGGGGAGCAGATTCTGCATTCATTGGATGTACACAGACAACTAAGATTCTACTTAAACAGGACAAAATCTCTAAGAAAGTCCGAGCAAATACTGGTAGCATTTCTAAATGGATAAGCCACTGCATTCGTTTCTGCTATTTGCACCATGGTAAACCTGTGCCCAAGTGGATTAGATCCCATTCCATCAGGGCTGCCTCTACTTCAGCAGCTTTTCTCAGAGGGGTCCCAACCAAAGACATTCTAGAAGCTGCTACTTAGAGCTCTGTTCATACGTTCACAAAGCATGATCATTTATCTCTCTTCTCTAAATCCAGGGCAGGCTTTGCCACTGCAGTCCTGCAGGGCCTTATAGCTACTACTAATGCTGTTTAGTTCCATCCTCCCATCCATAGCTTTGGGATTCTACCCAAATGTAATGACTGCAACAGTGAAACACGAAGAACATAGTACAGTTGTTGTACACTTACCATAAATGTAGATGTTCGAGTGTATTCACTGTTGCAGTCCGGGTTACCCACCCGCAATCCCCCATTCTGTACCTTTTCTTTCCTTCACTATACTCAAAAGCCTTTGTGATGTGTTTGCTTTTAGTTGAAGGTAAATTTTATGTGTCTAAGGTGCATTTATATATTTACAGTTTATATATATTTTTGCTCTCCATTTGGGGGGCACCTGACATCTGGGGCAAGAAAAACTGATTAAAATGGTGTCGGCTGCATGTTTTATACCCCTGGCGACCTGATGTCATGGAAGAGGAGAAAGCAACCGACGCAGGACCCAAGACTTTATTATTCAGGCTGCCTGAGGGCAACCTGCCAGCAGATTACCCAAATGTAATGACTGCAACAGTGAATACACTCTAACATCTACATTTATGGTAACTGTACACAACTGTACTTTCTTAAATGCCATTTTGGTACCCTTTTAAATGGAGGGTGGTATTTTCCTTTTTCCACCTTTTAGCCAGTGCTGCTGCAGTGACCCTAGGTCACTTTGTCTCAAGTTTGTAGGTGGCCTTTCTTCTTCTGTGCCATCCCACAATAACCTACAATGTTAAGTTGTCAATCTCGCCTTCATTCTTGCTTGATGGGTTCGGAGCCGATCCTCGGCTCCGACTCGGCACTTGCTTTAGCTCGAGAACTCCTTTTACCAGCTCGAGGCAGCCCCATATCCCATGATGCAAGGCAGGAAGTACCCAGATCTCGTTTGCCGCTTGGGAGGTCTTCTCTTTACCAGCTCCTGGTAAGTAGTTCACATTTGTGATATTTCAAGCCCCTTTTAGTTTAAAACTATTTTTTTGATAGTTTAATTTTAATTCTACCCTTTTTCTGACAGAAATCCCTGTCTCTTTTAATTTTTTGTTAGTCAATTTTCCCTATCCCATCCCCCCCCCCTGTTAGGGTGTGTGTGTTGGTGTTTTTTATAAAATACCTCTTGGTATTTGTTTAATTTAATTTTGACTGGTGTGTCTGTGTGTGTTGTGTTTAGGCACCATGTCTAAGGAGAGGGTTTCAGGTTTTAAGAAGTGTGACTCGTGCTGTCAGAAGATGTCTCTGACAGACGGTCACACTTCTTGCCTGTACTGTTTGGGCCCTCTTCACCTGCAGGACTCCTGTGCTATTTGTCACTCCTTCAGCCAGAGAGTCCTGCAGGAGAGACGCAACAAGTTGATTCTCAGGGGTCTTCTTAAGCCGGAGGGCTCTCCGGCTAAGTCGGCTCCACAAAATCAACAAAACTGCCAAGGCCCAGGCTTCTGTTTCTAAGCCTGCGGCCTCGGCCCGACTTCGTATTGAGTCGAGATCGGCCGGCTGGAGCCGATTCTGATCCACAAAGCTTCGGCCGATGGCTATTGGTGCCGAATCTGTTTTGACCACTTTGATGTCGGCTCGGATCGGCTCCCACACCCATGTGGCAGGCATCGGTGTCGGCCCGATCGGCTCCGACACCGTTACTTGGTGGCTGTATCGGCTCGCTGGAGCCGATACATCGAGACGTTCTGTCGGCTCCGAGAAGTCGGTGCCGACAGGATCAGTAGTATCGGCTCCGATGGCCCATTCCAGGGAGAGGGCGGGGTCTCCTTCCTTGGTGCCGGTACTTTCGGCCCGCTTCGCCTCTTCTATCGGAACGGAGCCATCGGAGCCGATCTTCAAGGTCATCCAGGTTGTCAGATCATGACCTAGAGAGAGTGGTCAGTAGATTACTCAAGTCACAGGTACTGGCCCAAATGTTACACAGTCCGTCTCAGCAGACGACTGTTGGTCCACACCCCGTTACAGTTCCTCCTTCAACTCTACCCCAGAGTTTGGAGTTGGAGTCTTCGGGCATGGTTACTGCTACGGCTGGAGGACGGATAGCGGCTTCTGTTCCTTCAGCCCGTACTCTTATCTCCTCTTCCTTAGAGGGATTCCGTGGTCGGGCTTCCATGGTCTCCTCCGAGGGGGTGAGTGGCATCGGACCCTTGTCCGAGCCCGCTCTTCCCCTTGGAGCCTCGGCCTTGGTGAGCTCGGCTCCGACATCTGCCTCGGAGACTTCCCTTTCGGTGGTTCCTGGAGTTCCTAGCTCTTGAGCGGGTTCTCTCGGACCTGCCTGGGAGGGGAGCATTCGAGGTGATGAAGAGTGTACTGGCCACTGGTATCAGTCAGCAGTCTGTTCCCGTAGCTCCTCCCTCTATGGTACCTGTTGACATCTCTGCCACTTCTCTTGCTACAGGACCCAGAGATCCTCCGCCTCAGGTTTCCCCATTGGGAATTTCCCCCTCTTCCGAGGATTCTCCTGATGTTTCGGGAGATCCTCCTAGGAAGAGGACTTGTAAGAGGAAGCATGTAGACTCCCCCGAGTCTGTCACTTCGGATACTGACTTTGATGAGTCAGAGGGATCCCCTAGATCCCCCTCTGAGGATGTCTCCTTTTCAGACATCCTAGAACTTCTCAAACAGAGGGGAAACTGGCCCACCAACAATCCCTCTGAGGATGAGTCAGTATACCTAGAGGCGTTTGGATCTCGGCCCTCCACCTCCTGGGTGTCTCCGCCTTTCGACCCCCTTATGCAGGTTATTGCACGGAAGGCGTGGACAGCTCCTGACTCTGTAGAGCCAGTCCCTAGGAGGCCTTCTAAATTTATCACTGCCCCTAGTGACAAACAATTCCTAACCAAGGGTGTCCCGCTGATGCCATGGTGGTGGCTGCGGCCACCAAAAAGGAACTTGCAGATCCTTCCGTGCCCGTCCATCCTCCTAATAAGGACTCTAGGACCATGGATAGGTACGGCAAGCGGATGTTTTCCTCAGCGACCTTTGCTATGCTCGCTGAATTATCTTTGTCACTTCACCAGACTCCAGAGAGATATCCTGAAGGAGCTGGGAGAAGTAGTTCAGGATCCTACAGCTGCAGGGGCTCAAGAAAAGATTGCTTCGCAGCTAGGAACCCTCAATTCCATTGCTAACTCCTCCATGCGGCTAATATCTTATGCTGCGGATGGAGCGAGTAGAGCCGCAGGCACAGGTGTGGCTCTTAGACGCCAAGCCTGGATGCGGCTATGTGATTTTATGGATCCCTTTAAGGCGTCCTTCACAAATTCTCCCTTTGATGGGTCAGCTTTGTTTGGCCCTCAGGTGAAGGAGACCTTGACCAGGTGTGAGCAGGACGGCAAGACTCTTTCTGCTGTTGGAGTCCGTTTTCCACCCCTTCTAGGCCTTATCCCAAAGGACAGAAAGGTGGGAAAATGTGGTTCCAGAATCCCAAGGAGTCACGCCGGATTCACGTGGTCAGTTTACCCCTAGAGGCAGAGGGGTAACAACAACAGACGCCGCCTAGAGGCAGAGGGGTCCAAGAACCAGGGAAACAGGGAGCCTCTCTCTGATAAGCCCTTTCAGCATCCCTGAGGTGTTGCCCGGCTGTCCTTCCTTGGAGGCAGTCGGGGGAAGATTATCACTGTACCCAGAAGCCTGGCATTCCCTCACTCAAGACAGATGGGTACAGTCGATCATATCCAAGGGTTACATAATTCCTTTCGAGGAAAGTCCCTTCCTCACAAGTTCCCTTCCAGATGTACCACCCGGTCTAAGGGACATTGCAGAGTTAGAAATGGCAAAACTACTGCAAAAAGAGCCATTCAGCCAGTTACAATAGACCATTCAGAGCCGGAATCTACTCAAGGTTCTTTTTGGTCCCCAAAAGACGGGAGACTGGAGACCAATATTGGATCTCAGCAGACTCAACAAGTCTGTCAGGAAGACAAGATTCGAATGGTCACTCTTCAGTCAATTCTGCCCTTCTTACAGAAGGACAACTGGATGTGCTCAATAGATCTTCAGGATGCGTACTATCACATCAAAATTCACAGACGCTCCAGGAGATTTCTCCGCCGGCTGGGGTCCAGTCATTTCCAGTTCAGAGCCCTGCCCTTTGGTCTCACTACAGCCCCCAGAGTGTTCACCAAATGCATGGCAGTGGTCACGGCTCACCTGAGACGCCAAGGATTCCAGGTGTTTCCGTATCTCGACGACTGGCTCCTGTCAGCCTCCACCAGGCATCAGCTTATACAAGCCAGGGATTACACAATAGACCTTTGTTCTCATTTGGGCATCTCAGTCAACTTCGAAAAGTCATCCTTATCGCCCTGCCAGTCTATTACCTTCATAGGCGCAAACTTAAACACTGTTCGGATGTCAGCTACCCTTACAGAACAAAGAGTTTCAGACATTCAGACTCATGTCAGGATCATTCTGGCCAGCAAGAAAGTACAGGCCAGAATGGTTCTAAAGGTATTAGGTCTCATGGCTGCGGCCATTACTCTTCTTCCTGGCTCGATTCTACATGCGCCTCCTTCAGTGGATGCTGTTCACGCAGTGGTCATACCAGCAACTCCGAATGCGCCACCAGATTCTGGTGACACAAACATGCAAAGAACATCTTGCTTGGTGGATCACATCGCCTCAGGTTCACCAAGGCAGGTGCTTTGTACCTCCGTCCCCGATAGCCACTGTCACCACGGATGCCTCCCTGATCGGGTGGGGGGGTCATTATCAGGGCAGGATGGTTCATGGGACGTGGCAACCGTTCGAGTACCATCTGCACATAAATGTCCTGGAGATGAGAGCAGTGCTTTTAACGATGCAAGCCCTCAACGACTTTCTTCCTGTAGGGACAATTGCAGTCCACACAGACAACATGTCTGTAGTTTGGTATATCAACAAACAGGGCGGAACCAAGTCCTACCCCTTGTGTCGAGAAGCGCCAGACTTTGGCAATGGGCGATCTCCTCTCATCGGTTTCTGGTAGCAACGCATATCCCTGGGAAAACCAACATTATAGCGGACAGATTGAGCAGAGCTATTCTCATGCCTCACGAGTGGTCTCTCAAGCAATCCATAGCGGAAGAGATTTTTCTGGAATGGGGTCGTCCATGTTGCGATCTTTTGCTACTCCCCAAAACAGTTAATGTCCAGACTTCTTCAGCCTCTTCCTCTATCAGGCCATCCCCAGAGACGCCTGACCCAGGATTGGCCCCAGGGACTTCTTTATGCCTTCCCTCCATTTCCTCTGATCCCTCAGGTGATCCAGAAAGCTACCGCTTTGAGAGCCAAATTGATTCTCATTGCCCCTTACTGGCCTCGACAAGTTTGGTTCCGTTCCTCCATCATCACCTTTTGGTGCAGCCGTGGCATCTGGACCCAGTGCCAGATCTACTGATTCACCAATCCGGTCAGCTGCACCGGTCAATACCTTCTCTCAACCTCACAGCATGGTTGCTCCACTTCCTTCCTTAGCCAGGCTTCCTTTGATCTCTAACCCAGTTAGAGATATCATAGTAGCTTCACTAAAATCCTCTACCAGGAGGATTTACACAAGCAAATGGAAACGTTTCTCTTATTGGGCTAAGGCCCAAAATATTGATCCTTTTACTGCCCCTGTTCAGGCAGTTCTGGACTTCTTAGCAGAGAGTTTTCATGCAGGCTCCTCTTCTTCCACAGTCAGAGTTCAGTTGGCTGCTATTTCTAATTTTCATGTCGGGATAGCAGATCATAATATTATGTCCCATAGGCTCTGCAGGGCCTTTTTGAAAGGAATTTTCCTACTAAAGCCTCCAATCAGGAATCCTCCTCCTCAGTGGGATCTAAATTTAGTGCTGACATCCTTGATTCTTCCCCTTCGAGCCAGCTGTTTCTTGTTCCCTAAAATATCTTTCTTGGAAAACGTTATTCCTAGTGGCTATTACATCTGCCAGGAGGGTGTCTGAACTTCATGCTCTTTCGGTTCGACCCCTATTTGATTTTTCACAAAGACAGAGTATCTTTGAGAACTAATCCATCCTTTTTACCTAAGGTCGCTTCAAAAACAATCTGAATCAATCCATTGATCTCCTGTATTTTTCCTAACTATTCAGATAGAGCTGAACAAAAGCTACATTATCTTGACGCCCACCGTCAGCTTAGATATTATTTGGACAGAACAAAAAATTTAGAAAATCTGATCAACTTTTTGTTTCCTATGCGGATAATAAAAAGGCCTTCCTGTTTCTAAAGTGACTTTGTCCAGATGGCTTTCTTCGGTCATCACTGAAATTTATACGATCAGGGGAAAACAGCTGTGCTCAAAACCTAAAGCACATTCAACTAGGAGTTTAGCTACTTCTACAGCCTTTCAAGCTAGACTGCCTTTGGACACTATTTGTGCAGCGCCACTTGGGCCACTCCTCACACTTTGTTTCCCATTACAAATTGGACTTGGCCTCCAGGGACAGAGCCAGTTTTGGCTCTACAGTCCTCAAGAGTTTGTTCCATTGAGCCACCCAGGATAGAGGTGCTAGGACGCGTCCCATCAAGCAAGAATGAAGGCGAGATTGACAACTTAACATTAAGAAGTTATGTACCTACCATAACGCTCCATGTTAGTTGTCTTCTCGCCTTCTTTCTTGCGACCTCCCTCCTTCCCCTGGCCTGGACAGACCTTGTATAAGAAACTATTATGTTAAAGACCATTCAGACCTGGTCCTTTTTCCATCTGTAAGTTTCTTCTTCCTTTGGGAAGTATTTTATGCTTGGTGTTATTGCCCTTTGTCAACAAACGAGATCTGGGTACTTCCTGCCTTGCATCATGGGATATGGGGCTGCCTCGAGCTGGTAAAAGGAGTTCTCGAGCTAAAGCAGTGCAGTCGGAGCCGAGGATTGGCTCCGAACCCATCAAGCAAGAAAGAAGGCGAGAGAAGACAACTAACATGGAACGTTATGGTAGGTACATAACTTCTTATTATTGAAGATGTGTGCTGACAAAATCAGTGTCCATCTGTATTGCTGTTATTCTGACAGACTGACATTGTTAGTGTGATGTTTAAGTTGTGGGGGAGTTAAGTCTTTCATTCATTACAAGTAGCAAAATGCCAAAAAAAAGTAATACCTTTTGTATTGCAGAAGTTTTGAAATGAAAGGTAATACCTTGTTTGGCTTCAGGGACAAGTAATTTGTACGAACAAACTCAGTGATAGAGCCAGGTGCTTGATTCAAGAACTGTACCACATTGGTAGTGGCACAGTGATAGAACCAGTGCTTGATTCAGTGCACATCAGAGTCTGGGGTGAACATCTGTTATAGAGCTACCATCTGTAATCCTAGGCAGCAGTACATGTGAAGTAGAACTGCTATACTGTGACATTGGAAACCAAAATGAACATGTGCGCGCGCACACACACACACACACACACACACACACACACACACACACACACACACACACACACACATGCACTCTGAAGGTACATGTTTGTTCTTGCATGCACATCAATGTCTTCATTTAAAAGTTTCTTAAGAAAGCTAAAACATGAACCATCGCCATCGGTCTTCCACAGGAAGATAACTACTGTGGTATCAGAGTTTTCTTAATTCCTTTTCATAGAATTCTGAAGTCCCTGCCCAGTTCAGCCCTGCTTGCAGTATAACTGATAAGAGTTTATGGCAGATAAGTCCAGGAGCTAGCCATGTAATATGATGGGAGGTGTTTCATGTAGTTTCACAACAAAACTGGCTAGTAGAAAGCAAGTGCTGTGAATGAATAGCTATAGTATCCTGTGCCCATGCGTATTTGTAATAAGCTTATAGCAAGATTGTATTAAGTGCAGAAGAACTGACTAACATGATCTGAGGGTTTGTATTTTCTTATTCCTGGTTCATTTAATTTGCAGGATGTATAACATCTTAGAGAAGTTTGCCTCGTAGATGGTTTTGTGAGTAAAATACAATAGTATTTTTTTATTTGAACAATTCTTTACTGTAATTCTATTTTAACTTTATTAATAGTCTGTAAAGCCTTTTTTATTGAATTGACTGTTAGATGCCTTTGAAATAAGCTGCACAGGTAGTTACTGAAATTAGATTAGTACTGGTACTTTCCAGAAAAGTGTAATAAAATAATGCATTCATTGTTCAGACAGAGCAGTTGCACATTCATTTTACTTTTGCTCATTAAATTAAAAAGGATTGTTGGATGTACCATGTGCCACAAGTTGCATCCCACTAGGTTAAGTGGGTGTCATAGCAGTATGGTCGGTCATTAAGAAGGAAGTGCACAAGTATGCCAGTGAACTGCACGGTGAATTATTTTTGCAGGCCTGCAAGTCATACTGTGTTATTGGTAATTAAACTGATTTAGGTTAATGCCGCAGTGAAATGCATTTTTTTGGGTGGGGGAGGGTAGCAAACAGTTCAAGTTATGCCATGTGAAGAACCATTATTTCCATTAAAGGAACATAGGTTGCACTATGTGACTGTAGTATGGCAGTTAATGCAGAGGGTTAAGGGTGTGCCCTATTAACAAACATCTCTCTCTGGTGCATAATTTCATTCCTTCAGCCTTCATTTGTGTGCTGTATGACCCTCAGACAATGCTTTGGAACAACTGGGAGATTGGCTAGGCTGTTCAAGATTCTCCTGGACTGCATGCTTAGTAAATACCTAGGAATCTTTTTTTCTTCCCATTGGTAATGTCCTGTCCCTTGTTAGCAAAGGAAAACACCGGAAACAATTTTAAAGTGCTGCATGTAAAACAAAATAAGTTTTACCCAATCAGTATGTCTGTAATTGTGTTTGTGTTCAAGTTCCTGTTTTATCCCTTTAATGTGCTGAAACAAAATGTTTATTTTGCTAGTTCTGTGGAATACCTCTGTATAAATGAATGGATAAAGCCCCACCTGCAGCCCAAATGACCCAGTTTTAATTAGTTGTCCAGGAATTAGAGGAGCTAGATGAGGTAGTGGTGAAAATGAACCACAGTTTGAGATGACCAGAGAGGAGGTGGGAATGAAAGGTCTATGCTGATTTGCTAAGCTGGTGAAGAGGGTTGGTAAGTACCCCATTACAAATATGATACCTGCAGGTTTGACCACAGGTGTACATGCAACTCTGTAATGCAAAGAATTGCTTTTGCAGACTTGCCTAGTGGCCGAGAGTAGCAGGCTTTGCCCAGCACCTGCCCACCAACAAGTGACGAATTACAAGTTGAACATCTTCTGATTCCTTGCTGGATGGTGGTCCATTCTCCACAGTGACACTTTCTGTATTGTCTCTGGATGCTGGGAAGCAGAGAAAAGAAATGAGCCAGTAAGGAATAGGGGCTATGGTTATGAGATAATTAAGGAGTTAGCTAAAAAGAGCTCTTACAAAGCTTGAATAGGATTAAGTAAAGTTTCTAGGCCTTAACTATGCAAACCTCATGAGCTGATCTCGTGAAAGGCGTTATCATCCAGAATGACGACAGCTTGATGCAGCATAACCAGAATTGTCTTCCTCACCAAAAAGAAGAGTGTGGACTTGACCTTTACTTCACAGCTGAAGCTCCTGACCAAGTCAAACAATACTGTAAGTCACAAATGCTGTGAATACCAGTGTCATTGACTGCAAAAATATACTCTTATTGAGTTTTGTTGAATGGGTTAATTCCAGAGGTGCATTTTTCTGACATTTTACTATATTATATGAAGAGGTGTCCCAGTGTCATGGATGCAGGAGCTTTGCTCCCATATAAAAAACACATTTCAGATTCCACTTCAGATTTTTAATGTAAGCTAAGATCATAGCATTTTCATCCGCATCTTAGAACTCATTTTCACCTATTGGAACCAGGATTTGCTGACCTGTTTGAGTGTTGTGAATTGACTGCATGAATTTAAATTAGAATACATGTCAGAATAAACTACATTGTGCTAGCTTTGTGGTGTAGAAGAATAAAGTCCTGACCATGGCCCACACATTCCTGGATTGACTAGGGGCCTGGGTGCTCATGGAACCAGTGATAGGCAATGGTAGTGAGCAGATGAGTCTGGCTAGCCTACCCTAGAGAGAGTGAGGTAGTCCAGGTTACTGCGTGGCCTACACATAGCTGAATCAAGGGATTACTACTAGCAGCAGATGGTTCTAGGATGCATGTCTGACTCTGCAAGGCTATGTACATGAATGGTAGCGGTTAGTGGATGAGTACAGATTCCTACTTGTGTAGGAGAAGGAAGTAAGACTTTTTACATTCAGTGTACAACTTGCCATGGAGAAGTATGGGATCTGAAAATCCCAATATCAAAATCAAAAAATCCTTAACTTGTCAAGAACGACTACACTTTATAATTTTTAATTCTCACCCCAAGGGGAACAAATCGGTTGAATGTGGCAGTTGGAGAGATGCCCAAAACAGGGATAAAGTGTGAAAAAAAAAAAAACATATTGCACCATAAGTTCTGCCAAATTGAAATTTTGAGGAAAAAAATAAAAAAGACACACTAAAACTTCTGATCAGTGCATTAAAAAAAAATCTGATGTCATTTTCATTCATTCCTTAACAGATGGGTTCTGATCCGATCCTCTGATCTGAATCATCCACTTTATTTTTTAAGTCTAGGATCTGGCTGTCAAGCTCCAGTCTTTATTCATAATGCCCCTGATTACTGCCTTATCTCACATCTTGTTTGCCGCTCTAGCGATCGTTTAGGATTTTCATGCTCTCAAGCTGGGATGCTTATTGAGTGATATATTTTTGGAATTTCTCTTATCAGATTTCTTTCTTTACTCTCTTCCTCTCTTTACTGTTGGAAAAGTCCTAACAAAACATTACACTTTAACTACTGGTGTAGACATCTTTCTGCCATTGTTGGTAGCCTTTCCCTTTTCCTCTTACTCTCCTCAGGTAGTTCTCTCTTACCGTTGGTATTTTCTCCCTTTTTCTTTCCCTTAAAAATGTTTATATAGCTTTGTATTCTTTTGTAGTTTGTTCCAGAGTATTTTTCCGTATGCAGAAAAACCTGAAAAACCTACCGGTTTCAAGAAATGCATTTCTTGTGGACATAAGATGCCCAATTCTGATCTCACAGGGAGTGCCTGTATTTTTTAGGCGTGGCTCACCTTCATATTTCTTGTGAAATCTATGCAAGTTTCAGTGTCAGGGCTATAAGTGATGGGCATAATAAATTGATTCTGAAGGGTATGTTGCCTGCTTCTTCATCTATAGTTCCCTCTCCTTCAAGGGCTCAAACCCCCTTGAGATGTCAGAAAACATCAGAGTCCAGGGAGTCTAAGAAATTTTCCCCTCTCCGATCTTCTGCTCCAAGTTCGGAGCCACCTTCTAAAATAAAAAAGTCTATAGTCCGACCTTGTCAGACCCTATTATTGCCAAGGGTGAAAGGTTTTTGATCTGGTGTTGTCGAATCCCGTTATATGCCCGAGCAGGTCTCTTCAGATCTAGTCTCGGCTTCTGTCCTGAGCCAGTTTTTTTGAGCTTGAACTCCCCATGTTTGCAGGAGACTCCTAAAAAGACTTCTTGTCCTCCCTTAGCATCCTCCTCCTTCAGGTCTTTCTGGAGTATTTCTGAATATGATGTGAAAAGGATGATGAGACTGTTTCTTAGAGCTCATATCCAGATGTGGGTCCTCCAGTCTCCATCCTTCATCAGATGTGTGAGTCTGCAACCTTCACACCCTTTAGTGACTCCTTCTCTGATCTGTAGTTTTCGAGGTGTCTGAGCTGAATATCCCAAGAGTAGAGGTGTCTGATCTGAAGATGTTGCCTTCTTTGACTCTGACCTCTTCCCTGATACGTTTGGCTCTGAGTATTTCAGAGCAGAATGAGTCTCTGAGCCGAAACATCTGTGTCAGCCCTGGGGGGGATGACTTTGAATCCAAGGGTTTTGGAGCCATCGCTTCCCCTTAATGCATTAGTGTTAGGACAGCTCCTGGTCCAATTCCTTCCTTGGGGCTGGACCCCGGGGACAGTGGAAGGTTGGCTGATTAGGAAGCTTCAGCTCCAGGGAAGCCGATTTCCACTTCTCCTGGACCTTCTGTCTTCGAGGTAATGGATAAGGTTTTCTTCCATCCATGGGTTCCTTCGACTATCACCTCTTCGGATCCTGTTCCCATCTGTCCTCTGGATCTGACTCAGTCTCATCATCTTACTCCATGGGGACAGCCAACCCATAAAAGCTTCCAGGCAGTCCTGTACAGGGGCTTCCCCTTTCTTGTGACTCCTGTCCAGAGTAGCCCATTAAGGTGGTTCCTCAGAAGAAACAATGCCCTCAGCAGTCATTGACAGAAAACACTGATATTGAAGGAGAAGGGCCACCCAGATCTCCACTGGGAGACCTGTCAGTTGGAGACATTTTAGAAATCCTGCACCAAAAAAGTGGATGGTCTTCTCAGAACCCTTCTCAGGAGAAATCTGTGTTCCTGGAAGCCTTTGGGTCTGGCCCATCGACATCTTCGGTTACCCCCTGGTGGATGAGATTGTCGGCCTTTTCTCCCGACGGACATGGAAGGAGCTAGATTCTACACAGCCCCTCCCTAAAGGCCCAGACAAGATCCTGCATGCACCTCTAGGCAGACATTGGTCCAAGGGTATTCCTGTAGATGCTATGGTTGTTGCTGCAGCCACAAAAAAGGAGCTAGCCGAACAGAGCTCAACTGTCCAGCCCCCTAACAGAGAATCTAGGGCTTTGGATAGATATGGGAAGCACGTATATGCATCAGCGACCTTTGCTTTATGATTGCTGAATTACTTGGCACATTTTATTAGGTTACAGAGGGACTTAATAAAGGAACTCTCTAACTCTACCCCTGGGTCCATGTCAACAGGGGAGACTAAAGCTTATTCTTCAACTGGCCACCCAGCAAATCCATACCGAGCACGGCCATTAGGTTAATATCTCATGTGGCTGAAGGTTCCTCGCAAGCTGCAGGTAACAGACATATCCGTTAGGAGGCATGCCTAGATGCTCTTGTACGACTTGACAGAGCCCTTTAAAGCATCATTCATCAATGTGCCTTTTGATGGGTCCTCTCTTTTTGGGCCCATTGTTAGAGGCAGTTTCCCATAGTGAACAAGATGGAAAGACTGTATCTACTATAGGAATCCTTTTCTCTACCCAGCAGAAATCCTTCTCCTGGAATTAGTGCATTGATAAGAAAATGTGGTTTCAGAAATCTCAAGGGCCTTTTCAAGATTCACGAAGAGAATTTTACCCCCAGAGTCAGGGGGGAAATAATTGTAATAACTGAGGACTCCGACCATGGCATAGGAAGGGGTCAACAAAATCAAGCATCTGAAGATTCCTTCTCAGGCATCCTTCCAGCATTCCTGAAAAGTTCCCAATTTGTTCATCTCTGGAGACAGTTGGGGGGCACTTGTCTTTGCACCCAGCAGCCTGGGCAGCCATCACAAAAGACACATGGGTGCAAAGAATCGTATCCAGTGGGTATTTTATTCCCTTTTTACAAAATCCCCTGAGGATAAGAAAAATCTCCCAGATGTTCCACCCAATCAACAGGAGCAAGCAGTCCTAGAAATTCAAAAGCTGGTAGACCAGAATCATCCAATAGGTCCCACCAGACCAGAGAGGATCTGTTTTTTTTACTTGAGGTTCTTTTTAGTGCCAAAGAAAATGGGACCTGAGACCCATCCTCGATCTCCGTTATCTAAACAAATTCATAAAGAACTCCAAATTCCAGATGGTCACGATTCAGTCCATTCTTCCATTGCTCCAGAAAGATGACTGCATGTGCTTTATAGATCTGAAGGATGCATACTATCACATATAAATGAACAAACAATCCCGAAGATTCACTTGCTTCTGACTGGGAGCCAGTCATTATCAGTTCAGAGCCCTGCCCTTTGGTCTCACCACAGCCTACAGGGTATTCTCCAAATGTATGGCAGTAGTTCCTTATTTAGACGATTGGTTTCTCACCACATCAACCAGGCATCTATTGATAACGGCTAGAAGACTATCTTCTCCACTTAACTCGCTCTATAGGCATCACCGTGAATTTTGCAAAAATTCAAACTTCAGCAAGTACAAGTCTTGGAGTTTATAGGGGTGCAACTAGATACCGTGCGTCTTCAAGTATTCTTACCTCAGAGAATTTTCTTTAAGGTTACATGTCAGTCAGGTTCTGTCTTTTCTTCTTCCTCCAACGAAACTGTGCTTAAGAACTTTGTAATTGGCTGCTGCAATCACATTGATACCAACAGCTTGTTTTCAATCTTTATTGGACAATTGCAAGTACAATGGTCCATTCTTCAACCATTGCAGTTTCCAATAAGATTGTCCAGAGTATGCAAGAATTTTACTATGGTGGTTCCAATCTAATGAGATTTGTTAGGGCTACCCCTTTATCCGTCCTCCACCCAGTGCCACATTGACCATGGACACCTCCCAGTTTGGGTGGTGGGCATTACTTGGGACAGACTGTTCAAGGCACGTGGACCCCAGTAGATACCAAGTTCCATATAAATGCCCTGGAGATGAAAATGGTCCTATTAGGGTTGTAGGCCTTCCAGAGCTGTCTCCTTCTGGGGACAATTGCTATTCAAACAGACAATATGTCAGTAGGTTGGTACATCAACAAACTGGGGAACCAGATCTTACCCACTTTGCAGAGAAACAATTAGAGTTTGGCAATGGGTGACCTCATACAAATGTTTTCTTACAGCAGCACGTGTTCTGGGGAAATCAAATGTGCTAGCAGACAGGCTTAGCAGGACTTTTCTGATGCCTCATGAGTGGTATCTCAGTCAATGAGTGGCAAACTTGATCTTCCCCCAGTGGGGTCAACCACGCTGCAACCTATTGGTCTGTCCCCCCAACAACAAGTGAAGCAGGTTTTTTGCCCTAATCCGTCATCAGGGACAGTCACCGATAGATGCTGTAGTCCACATTTGGCTTTCCGGTCTTCTTTATGCCTTCCCTCCATCCCCAAGTTTCTTCAGAAAGCTTTCAGGTTGAAGAGCAAATTAATCTTCATTTTCCCCTTCTGGCCTCAGCAGATTTGGTTCCCGTTTTTATGGTCTCGTCTATTATGTCCTCCATGAATATTGGACTCCAGTCCAGATCTCCTGTCACACCCATTAGACCTCACTCATTTGGACATTCTGGGCCTCAAATTGACCACATGGGTTCTCTAATTCCAGTAATGGCTAGACATCCCAGACCTTCATCTCCAGTTGGAAGAATTTTGTTTTCATCCCAGAATTTCTCTACAAGAAAGATTTATAAAAGTAAATGGAAGAGATTTTTTTATGGGATCAAGCAGAAGGGATCTCTGCTCCTACTTCTGCTGTATTAGAATTTCTAACATTTCTTTTCCAAAGTGGGGCCAGTTTCTGTACTGTTATGCATCTGGCTGGCATTTTGAATTTTTATTTCTGAGAGAATGGCTCCCCTCTGGCGTCATCTAGGCTTTGTAAGGCTTTTCTTAAGGGTAATTTTATAATAAGGACACCTATTAAAGACCCTATACCACCTTGGGATCTTACTTGTGTTTTACAGAGTCTAATACAATTGCCCTTTGAACCCTCTACAAAATAGGACCTCAGATTTCTTTCTTGGAATATGTTTTTTCTCATAGCCATAACTTCGGCAAAGTAAGACTCTGAACTCTTAGTACTTTCTTCAAAACCACCTTATTTGATGTTCCATAATGACAGGGTTGCCTTATGTACAAATCTATCCTTCTTACCCAAAGTTGCTTCAGAAGCAAATATCAATCAAGTCATCATTTGCCAGTTTTCTTCCTTAAATTTCAGAACAAAGGAGAATACATGCTTTATTCATGAAATGTACATAGACAGCTTTGGGTTCTACCTTCATAGAAGGAAAGTAATTAGATTAGAAAAACTGATCAGTTGTTTCTTTTGCAAAGAACAAATTGGTTAGGCCTGTCTCCAAAGCTATAGTAGCCAAATTGGTAACTGATTGATAGTATTTCTCAGGTATAGTCCCTACAAATGTTTGACCTGACTAAAACAACCAAGAGCTCATTCGACTAGATCAGTGGCTACAGCATCTGTTTTTACATCCAGAGCTTCCATTGATGATATTTGTGCGGCTGCCCCTTGGTCTAAAGTTTATACCTTTGTAGCCCATTATAAACTGGACATCATCTCCAGAAATAAAGCCCCCTTTGGTTCTGCGGTACTCTGGAATATACTTCCATGAGGGTCACCCAAGGATACTGTAGCTGGGAACTCTGTCCCATCCATTGAGGAACGAATGAAAATGACATAATCAGTTATTTAAGTTATGTGCTTACCATAGCCATGCGTCTTCGTTGTCCATTTTCATTCTTCCTCAACTTCCCACCTTTCCGCTTCCTTGGCTTTTCGAGACGACCTGATGGAGTTTGCCAGGAACCATTGTTTCTGTTTTGAGCCTCTGCTCTGTTGTATTACTTCTATTTTTATCAGTGTTTGATATAGATTGCCTTTTTTTCTAACATGGCTTAGAGATGGCAAACTCGATCTGAGGTAAAGCAGTGATTAGGAGCATTATGGGTAATGGGAGAAGCTCAAGAGCCAGATCCTAGATTGTAAAAGTAGTGACCAAGTTGAATCTGAGGAATGGATCCAAACCCTTCCATTGAGGAAGAATGAAAGTGGACAACACAGATGCATAGTTATTAGTACTGTGACCCCCCCCCTCTGGGTAAGTAATCAAGGGGCCTGAATCCTCACTACTGACAGTGGAGAGGGACATTTACCTGGAAAAAAATAGATACACACAGTATGTCTAAATGCAGGTGTCTGCATCAAACGCAATTCCCCTTAAGAGCACACAGGAAACACACTCAGTTCGGGGGCTGGTTTCTCTCCAGATCCCCAATAAGACTCCCCACTGGCACAGATGCTGAGTTGAGTCCTCTGCAGAGTGTCCATGCCAAATCCTCCACCACTCTCTCTGTGAAACCAGTGCTGTGTGTCCCTGCTTCCAGCAGGTGACACACACATGCACACAAACTCGTACACACACACACACACACACACACACACACACACACACACACACACACACACACCTGGGAAAAGCTGGCACAGCTTTACTAGCTATGCCCCCTTCTGACCAGACTATAAGGTATTTACTGCCACCAGACACTCCAAAGGCAGCTACTGTCTATGGCTCTTGCAAGCATCCCCCAATTATACTGAGGAAAATTAGTAATAATACAACTGACAGCATTTGGCCAATACACTAAGGTCTTCAGGAGTGGCCACATAAGTCACCAAATAGAGTACTCTCAAAGGTTAGAATATTCTCTAAAGGACCAGTTTAAGTTTAAATATATTTAATAATAATAAAACAACATAAAATATGTAATATCTATTTACAATAAACACCAGCGTTTCATTCTCAGGAAAAAGTAAAATTAACACAGATGAATAGATTCACACACATACAGAAAAACAGTACTTATTCCCACTATATATTCCTTACTATTCTCAGATTCACTTATTGGAGCAAGGCAAAATAAAGTAGGTGAGGGATCCTTCTTTGTCAGTTTCCAAAAACAAGAGTGCAGTGAGACTTCAGTCTTCTCTAATATTAAACACCATTTTTTTCCCTAGATTACAGAATGACATCACATACATCTGGTCATCTGACTTCCGGCTCCCATGCTATCCCCCATTGCTAGAAACTGCCAGGTTTTAGCACATATGTGTCAATAATACACACACCAGAGCTTGCTAAGATCTGTTGCAACTTCTGGAAATCATAAAACAATTTCAAACCTCCACTTTTCCAGAGTCGCAATTAGTTCACCCCAAAGACAAATAGTTTCTTAATGCAGACTTTTTGTCTTTGGCTGCATTGAGAATTGTAAGATACAATTTTTATGGCCCAAGCCAGGTAATTTTACTTTCAAACTATTTTCAAAGTTAGCTGGCCTGAGATTAACCCCTTCTCTTCTAGTATTCTTTTGTTACAGCGTATATATTTCAGCAGTTACAGTAATAAATGTATATTTCTTCCAGTGTCCAGAAGGACACGCTGTTGATAAATTTTTAACACAAGTCACTTTACAGATGCACTTTCAACACACGCATCTGTACCAATCAGTTTGATATACAAATGACGTACAATTTTTTTTTTAAATTCCAGCTAGCTGTGCTGGTATACATTACACATCCACTGCTCTACTTCTCTTGGCATAGCTGGCAATACCTCACATTGACACAAGTACATAACTTAATTTTTGTTAGTTTGCCACAACTTCATTATCAACTTACCCAAAAACACTGCCTTCTATAGTTGTTCATTAGGTAGCTAGACTGCGATTACAAATCTCAAAGTTTTAATCCCACAAATCTTAAGATGACCCATTGGCCCAGGGACATGCACTTCTGTGCCATTTGTTGATTTATACTTTCTTTTGCTTCCTTTTTTTTGTTTTGTTTTAATTCCTTGGTCGTGCCTTCATTCAATTTCTACTAGTCTTGAGTCTATTGATTTCCTCCACTGCAGCAGTCACTTCAGAGATTTAGTAGTTGCAAAAGCTGACTGAGCAATCATCTGGGTTGACTCTTGAGTAGCTAAACCCCTACCCACTTCCACTTCACTTTGTGTGATTAGTGGTGAAATATCTGCATTGTGTTCTGAAATATTTTGCTGATGCTGGCTTGCCCATCCTGGATGAATGACTGAGACCAGGTGTCATAGTATGGGTAGCATGAAAAACTAGGCTGGGGATGTATGCACCCACCAAGCAAAGCAGTAACGTACTGTGGTTAGCATTTGGTAAATGCAAGGATGTGCACAGTTTGCAGGACAAATGTAGAATGACCACATTGTGCTGTTGTGGGGACAGGGAGATGTTAAGGTGAACAAAAACCTTTGATGGTTGCCCCAATAACCTGGCTTCTATGCAAGGAGGAAAAAGACATACTGGTCAGTAATGCTGTGGCTGATGGTCAGCAGGCATGAGGGAGTAGAATTTGAGGGGTATAATTTTGACCAAATATTACTGGGTTTGTGGAAACAGAAGGCGGTACAGTGATGGCACTTAATTTTACTGTGACACCAATGACAAGACTTTCAGGAATGTACCCAAGATCAAAGGAACAGAAAGAGAGCTAGCAGAGTGTCTACCTCCAGTCCAGTCTGAAGAAGTTATCTTTTTCCTCACTCTCTAGTTCATTGGGGTGTGATAGGGAGAGTTTTTTTTATAGAAAGAAAAACTCCTTAACTTGTTCACCACTGCTGAGACCAGTACTGGAAGTATTTTATGCAGGACTGTGCAGCATCAGTCATGCAGCCAGATCCTATCCTAAAATGACATTGCCTGATTTGATATTGGCCAGTATAACTTGTCAGAAAACTGGTACTTGGATACTGCATGTTTATGTTGGCTGTTATTTTTCTGGTATACATCTCTTACCTTGCTTATCGGGAATGGTAAACCAGGATCTGATAATAGTGGATATAGTTTTTTTTTTTTGTTTGTTTTTTTTGCTGCTGCTGTTTTGTTGTTTTTGTTTTTTTGGCCTTTGTTGAACTCTTGGTTTAGCCAGCATCTCCCTCGTTACTTATGGCAGGCATGTCATTCTTCTGGGAGAATAGTCTTTGACATACAGCAATTCTGATTTTAGCAGCAGAGAATTACAGCTGCAAAGAGGTACTGTTATAAAAAGTTGCAGCTCATCATCTGTCATTATTTACGTGATCACTTTTTTTCCAACACAAGCATGCCAGATTTCATTGTGTACACTCCTGATTTCCTGCATAGCATTCTTGCTCTGCTGGTGTACTGCTTGCCTTTACTAGTGGTAGTTGTCGTAATCTATGCCTTATCCACTGTTGAGGAGAGAGAGCAGACCTCTGGTCAGTCCATCAGCCCTCCAACAGCTGTCCCTGTGGCTTCTTGTGCCCCTAGTCAGTCTCGAGTTACTTGAAGCACAGTAAGACACCCTGTGCCAGAAGACCAGCCAGAAAATGGATTCCACTTACTGCTAATAAGCTTGTATCCAATATTCTTAATCAGTATGACTTGTCATTGAGGCAAGATGCAAGATTCACAGCAGACTGAAACCCTGTGATTGTAGCGGCACAATAAAGGTTCTGTGTTGTCAACATCAGCACAGAATGTCATGTAGGTACTCTGCAGTTCCAATTGTTGGACAGGGTATGGTTTGAAGAGCAGCTCATTATTTTAATGAGGAAAAGCCGTAATCTAAAATTATGGACTATCCTTGATGAGGCAGCAGTTATCATCCTGGCCATTGGTTATGGTTTGACACTTTTTTTTTTTTTTTCTTATGAAACTTCTTTACTTGGAAGCATATGTTTTTGTCAGTGCATGCTGTTATATTATGCTCCAACTGTATGAGCCTATGTAGCTCTTGAACTTACCTGCTCTTTTCTGACAGTTTACATGGGAAACTTTCACTGGTGTGTATCAAGATTCGAACCATGCTTGCTGAGTAGATGTTTTTGAACTGCATATTTGATTGGCTGTCAAATAATCATTCCAACCTGCACCTGCATTCTCTGTTATCCCACAGAGGAGCACAACATTCTGCCTGAGTTACCAGTGGTTGAACCCTGACACTTTCTGACAGAGGTAGAAGCTGCTGGTTTGCCTCATTACCAGTGTGACAGATGTTGATCATGCCTTGTATGAAGATTGTCAGGAGGGCGCTCGCACATAGCCCATGTCTTGGCTCGGGGTACTGAGATACAGGCTATGTATTAAAACTAGAGTTTAATGATGTACTGAAAACTCATTGATTTATATATCTTAGTGGGTTAATGGCCAGTACCCTTCTGTATTTGATATTGTGTCTGTTACAGGTGAGAGGAGACTCTGCAGCTTAAAGTATTAATTAGTCAAATGGGTAATGTGTTAGGGATTTGAAGGGTAATGTTGCAATTAAAGTGCAAGGAACATGGATGCATATTCTAGGAGTAGAATTGGATGAGGATAGTTTACATTCTCTGGCCTGTACAACAAAAAAAACCCAAAAGGTTCTTTAGATTGTCTGGGAGTGTTAGCGCTCACATTTTTATACATTAATTAGATTAAAGAGCATCTGATCTCAGATGTTTGTTGGAGATGTGACTTGGAGACTGAGGGATAAGGGAACATATTCTTTTGGACATGCCAAGGGACTCTAATTTTCAGGCTGTATTACATTACTTTGATAAGAGTGTTTGGTAAGACACTGCTGCTTGCTAAGGCACTTGAGCTGTTTTGTTATTACATAGTGTTAGATTTGATGAGAACAGAGCACGAGTTTATAAATATATTGCTGACATAGCAAAAAAAAAAGCTAAAACTAGGAAATGGAACATACATTGGAGGATGTGATTAAAATTATGGTTTCAGATGGATGAGAAGTGC